>NW_026652293.1:55455004-55717830 GCF_009828535.3 Hylobates moloch
CGGCTCACTGCAAGCTCCGCCTGCCGGGTTCACGCCATTCTCCTGCCTCAGCCTCTCCGAGTAGCTGGGACTACAGGCGCCCGCCACTACGCCCAGCTAATTTTTTTGTATTTTTAGTAGAGACGGGGTTTCATCGTGGTCTCGATCACCTGACCTCGTGATCCGCCCGCCTTGGCCTCCCAAAGTGCTGGGATTACAAGCGTGAGCCACCGCGCCCGGCTGGCTTTTTTTTTTTTTTTTTTTTTTTTTTTTTTTTTTTTTTTTTTTTTGACAGGTTGGAATACAGTGGCACAATCTTGGCTCACTGCAGCCTCTGCCTCCTGCGTTCAAGTGATTTTTCTGCCTCAGGCTCCCGAGTAGCTGGGATTACAGGCACATGCCACCACATCCGGCTAATTTTTGTATTTTTAGTAGAGACAGGGTTTCACCATGTCAGCCAGGCTGGTCTTGAACTCCTGGCCTCAAGTGATCCTCCTGCCTCAGTCTCTCAAAGTGCTGGGATTACAGGTGTGAGACACCGTGCCCTGCCGATGTTTTCTATTTCTTGATCTAGAAAAATTGCCATAATTAATTAAGTTTCTTTCAAATCAGTTTGTCTATTATTAGGTGATACACAATGATTGAATGAGTTAATAAGCTTCGGCAGATATGGGTTTTTCTAAGGAAAACAGCATAGCATGGTTGATATGACCTCACTAAATAGACCCATTATCAATCTGCCATTCCACAGACTTAAAAAAAAAAAAAAAGCTTTATTGGCAGTAGATTTCTCAAAGCAGTTCTAATTGTTGTTTGCTATTTTTGTATTCAACTAATGTTTGCTTAATCTTACAAATTATACTATAAACATTTCAGTTTACAATAGTTTGTAGATACTATTTAGTGTACCAGCATTCCATTTATCTTGAAAAATGTACACAAACCTACTCCCCTTGGCTAATCACTCCCTTCTCTTCTTTTACACTTTTTTAATATCCCTAGGGTAAAAAGAATGCACATTATTTGCTTGTAACATTAAAATATAGTTTGTGTGTATATATATATTTATTTATTTTTGAGCCAAAGTCCTGCTTTGTCACCCAGGCTGGGGTGCACTCTGTGAGATCACGGTTCACTGAAGGCTCAACCTTCTAGGCTCAGGTGATCCTCCCACATCAACCTCCCAAGTAGCTGGGACTACTGGTGCGTGCCACCATGCCCAGTAAACACTGAGTTTCACTATGTTGCTCAGGCTGGTTTCAAACTCTTAGGCTCAAGCGGTCTGCCTGCCTTGGCCTCTCAAAGTGTTAGAATTATAGGCATAAACCATGGTGCCCAGCCTTGCTTTCTATATTAATAGTAATCTATGAAAACAAAACAAAGAGGAAAAAAAGGAAATTCATCATTTTTTCTAATCACGTGTTGTCTTTGCTTTAAACTTGTGGAGCATTGTTTTCTGTCATGACTGGTAAGAGACATAGTTCTTCAGATACAATGATTGGATTAGTTAGGATGAAGGTGGGACTCAATGTGAGAAGAAAGAGAGAATAGGAAATGTTTGATATAGATGAAGGCAATGAATGAAGAACATTGTCCTCTCTTCTGAGCCCCTAACTCCACAGCTTCCAGACAGAGTTTCATACTCTAGTTAAGAAAAACTAAGTGATTTATTTTTACTTTTTTAGAGATAGGGTCTTACTGTGTCACCCAGCTGGAGTGCAGTGGCACTTTCGTGGCTCACTGTAGCCTCGAACTCCTGGACTCAAGCAGTTGTCTTGTCTCAGCTACTGGAGTAGTGTAGCTAGTTCAATAAGCGTGAGCCTAAAGTGATATTTTTTCCATCGCAAAGCAATTACTTATCTACTGACTGTTGTCTTAAAGCTGATAATACATAGTTAATCAAAAGGCAGATGTGCTTCTTATGTCTGAGTTCTTGACAAAGCCTTTCAATCTCATGAAATTTCTGTGTGTGTGTGTGTTTCTTTGATAATTAACTCCCCTCTGCCTTCTCTGTTCTCTCTTTCTGGAACTCCTATTAGTTAAATTTTCTACTTTTTCTCTTCTGTTTTTCTTCTTCTACTTTCTGGTGTGCTTTTATCAGCATAATCTTTCAACTGCTCTCTTGAATGTACAGTTGAATGTATGCTCTCTTGAATGTACAGCTCTCTAGAATGTATAGAGTTTTTCGTGTTCTTATCTTCTCTACATCATATTCTCTGTTTTTATAGCATCTCTTTCTTCATTAATACACTATCTTTTCCCTCTGAGACCCATAATTTCATAATTTCATGAGATTTTATTCCTGTCTTTCATCTTCTTAGTTTCTTTCTGTCTTAGTTCAGGCTGCTATAGCAAAGTAGCATACACTAAGTGGCTTACAAACAACAGAAATTTATTTCTCGTAGTTCTAGAGGTGAAAGTCCTAGATCAATCTGTCAGCATGGCCAGGTTCTGGCAAGAACCCCCTTCTGGGTTGCAGAATGCCATCTTTTTGTATCCCCACATAGCAGAAAAAGGAGGAGAGAGCTCTCTGGGATTTCTTTTATAAGGGCACTAATTCCATTTATGAAGGATCTACCCTCAGGATCTAATTACTTCCCAAAGGCCTCACCTCCTAATACCATCATATTAGGGGTTAGGATTTTGACATATGAATTTGGGGAGAGAGAAACATTCAGTCCATCACATTTCTCAATTTCTTACTTCCTTTTTTTGTTTCTTTGTTTTGATATTACTTTTAATGTTACATCATTTCTCCACATGTCTGATGATTCTTGGTTCTCTCTTTATATTCAAGAATGAGTCACTAAAAATAAGATTAGAACCAGAAACAAAGTTAAAAAGGAAAATTACCACACAGAGAAAATATTTCTTATATATGATACAATAATGGTCCGTGCTTATATAGCTAAAAGTCATGAAGACATCAATAAAAAAGGACAACTGCCCCAATAAAAATAAATAAATGCTATAGATAACCAATTTTCAAAATATCAGTAGTTAGCAACATTTCAAAATGTTCAAATAGTGATAAAATATACATGTAAACAATGGGATGCCATATTTAGCATCATATTGTTAAGGATTTTTGTTTGTCTGCTTTTTGGGGGTGTTCTTTTAGTGATGATTCCAAATATTGGCAAGGATGGGAAAAGGATACTCTCATACATTGCTGATAGAACTATAAATTGAGAAAGATGTTCAGGAGAACAATTCAGCTAAATTTAGTGAAGCTTTGAAAAATAGTGTACCCTTGGAGCCAGCAATTCTACTTCTAATAATCTTAAAGAAATAGTCATGTTTGCAAAGATCTATATTTATTTCAGTGTTGTTTAGGATACTGAAGAATGGACACAATACAAATGTCTAACATCAAGGGACTAATGGGATAAATTATAGTTATACCCACCTGAGAAATACTCTTTAGCTATGAGGAATAATGTTACTGCAATATATTTAGTGACAAGTAAAGATGTTAATGATACGTTATTAAGTCAAAAAATGTGATAGAAGATTGTATCAAAATAGAGATCTATCGAAAATATTTATGATATATACATATATAGAAATCACCTAGATGATATATGTAACCATTATTGTTTATAAAAGATGGAAATATAGTTGATTTTTTCTTCTTCATGATTTTATATAATTTTCAGATTACTTAAAATAAACATAATACTCTGTGTACAATAAAACAAATTCTGAAAAAGGAGAGACAGAGAGTAAAAATGGATTTAGGATCTCTAAGAATGTTTACAGGGTGGGAGTTGGGAATTTTTGGTTCAGCTGGCTTTATCATAGAGTGACAAGATAGATACAGTCATTTTGTGAGAGAACCACACATACCAGTATCTGCAAGCATGCTGGGCCCATGTGTCTCTTTCTATGAGGAGCAATCTTCTGATCATTTTCTGGGGGAGTATAAGATAGGCAGCGAGTATTCTGGGAACCAGATGGCTCACCATAATTAACTTGACACTTAATTGTCCCTATTTCCAGCCTGGCATTTCCCCCACTATCTTCTGCCATGACCAGGTGCTCAAGTAGAGCCTTCCAGGTTAAATTTCCCTGAAAAAGAGCCTCCACTCTCCTGCCCAGGTGAAGAAAGGTTAATTGACCGGTGGTCAGAGATAGAAAGAGGATTGGAAATCTAACTCTTCTTTACACAGATTTTTAAACGAATCCTCCTATTTTAAGCCCCATACTTCCTCTAACTTCAGAGTACCTACTGCCTCCAAATTTCTAAATGTTTACAGGGTTCTGAAATTCACATTAACTTATTTCTTGTGCCTCCCTCCTCAATATTCTTTCTGGGCTCTGATAAATAATTACCAGTCATTCGTCTATTTCCAGATTCCAAAATTTTGTTGGCATTTCTTATTTGGTGGGATCATCTTTCTTGTTCTCTTCCTCCTTGCTGATTTGTATCCTTCTATTTTTTCTACTCTCATTTTAATAAAATTTCAGAAGGAGCAGAGATAAATATTTGCATTCAGTGTGGTACATTTAACAGGAAGTCCCATGGATATTTATACATTTTGCTCCTATTCATAAATAACATTGGGCACAGATGTCTCACATAAGAAGCTTCAAGGGTTTGGCAAGGCAACTTAATGCTAACTTGGTGAAGAGGATACACATGATGTCACTTGTATTCACCTGACCTAGCTAGGAGCTAGGACACGAAGATACTTCTTCCCTGATTAGTCTAGCCATGGGGAGGAATATGCAAAAAGCACATGGCAAAAACAATATGCCAATTTCTCTATAATAAAATGTTGTGCTTCGATAGGAAGGAAATTGCAGCTGTTCCGTACAGATGGCAAATAGCTGACTGCTTTTTAGCAGGATTCAGTGAAATATCTAAAGTGAATAGGCACATCGAGAGAGAGATGTGTGAGCTAAGTTCCTACTTCCCATTTCTTTCAAAAAAATCCCTGGATAGTTAATATTTATTTAGATTTTTTTAAATGAAAAATTTCCAGGCATGGTGGTTCATGCCTGTAATCCCGGTGCTTTGGGAGGCTGAGGTGGGAGGATTGCTTGAGGCCAGGAGTTTAAGACCAACTTGGATAATATAGCGAGACCACTAACCTCCTATAAAATAAGTGAAAACTTTCCCCCAAACCACTGACCCAAGTAAAGAATTCCTAAAAGCCAATTTGCTAAGTATTGTGTCCCAAGATGCTCTTGGACTTACCCAAGATAGATTAGATTTTTTAAGAATTATCTCTGTATCGCCTATACAGAGATAATTCTGTATCATCATCATTACCACATAAAAGTAATGAGGTCAGATGTACATGTGAATACGTGTGTGTTTGTCTGCAAACATGTGCATATACGCTGTTTACTACTATTTTATGTGCATTCACTTTGCCTCCACATCTACAAAATTAGAATTTTCTTAAGGGGAGAGATAATGGCTATTCTTCAAAATTCTCATTTTTTTGTGGCTAAACATTTAGTAGGAATTCAATAAATACTTGCTGATTTACTGATATACTACATTGTTGAAAAGAGATGTTTGGACCCTCAGTAACACCAAGAGTATATCTGGATCTATGTGACATAAAAACAAGTTGACTGAGGAAAATGTTATAATAGTTAAGAATTATCAGTGAAATCAACCAGTCACAAAAGGACAAATTCTATATGATTCCATTTCTGTGAGGTACCCAGAGTAGTCAAATTGATAGAGACAGAAAGCAGGATGGTGGGCAGGGGCTGAGAGGTGAGAAGGAAATGGAGAATTAGAGTTTAAAGATTACTGAGTTTCAGTTTGGGAAGATAGAAAAGTTCTGGAAATGAATGACAGTGATGGTCACACAACAGTGTGAAATTACTTAATGCCACAGAACTGTACACTTAAAAATAGTTAAATTGTTGAGTTGTATGTTGTGTGTATTTTACCCACAATTAAAAAAAAATTGTCAATAGCTTAGGAGGCTTTTTAGTACCAGGAATGCCTGGAATCCTAGAAAGATCATGTTGTTTACCAGGGTAATTTCAGCCTCATGAATCTCTAGGTCATTGGATCAGATCCACTGGGGGCTGGTGAAATGAAAACTCATATCTGAATAAAACAAAAAGAGAGCTTACTTCTTGCACATTTCCTAGAGGCTGTTTTCTGTCCGTGTTACTCTATCATTCAACCTTTTTGAGGTAAAGTTAAAATGGGTATTCTTAAGCTTTCAGAAACTGGTCACTGCTTGAGATTTCTAGCAAGTTCCACCCAAGGAGTGAGCCCAGGTCACATTTGTGCAAATGTGTTCTTGCTGGATTGGCAGCTGAGGACAGGGCATTGGGTTGGGAGTTGAGGAAGCAGATTTCAGCTATGGAGCTCCTGATGATGAAGAGACTCTTGTTTCTATGGCATTTTATTCTCCAAGTCTCCAGACTTTTTCTTCTTCTCTTGTGATTCTTTTTATCCTATGGAACATCCAACAGCAGTGTAATCCATTCAAGGGCACAGCCCTGAGGCCACTGAGGTATTTGCTAAGTGGGTTGTGGCATGACTTACATGTTTACAATTTGGAAGAGCCAGCAGTAGGGGGCCTAACTATGTCACGAGGTTCTAGAAATGTCCCCAGCTTGGATTTGGGAAATCATCCATGGCATGGTGAGACATGCTCAAGTGTCATCTGGGAGACCACAGGAAACTCTGCTCATTGAACAGCACTTCATGAGTTGTGGACTTAGTGTGACCTACAGCAAAATCCCAACTGTGGGCAAGGTTGAACGCAGGAATTTAAAGCAGGAAGAAAGCATAAGGCTGGCTAGAGGGAGGAGCTAGAGTCTCAAGCTATGAACAATAAGAAGGTGTCAGAGGCCCACAGCTGGTTTTGGTAGGGAGCAGACATAGCTGATGAGGTAGACATGATGTCTTAAAGTTGCTGGTCCAGATCAAATAACACGGAGCAAAGCAAATTATAGAGATGGAAATGAGCTAGTAAATACCATGTGGCCACATAATATACAAATGTCATAACATGGATGAAAAGGAGAAAGTTCACTTAATTAACCAGATGTCTTATCTACAGGAAACTAAACCTCTGCCTACATGAAAATGTTCAAG
The DNA here is from genome assembly GCF_009828535.3 of Hylobates moloch. Lineage (NCBI taxonomy): Eukaryota > Metazoa > Chordata > Mammalia > Primates > Hylobatidae > Hylobates > Hylobates moloch. The sequence continues at coordinate 55,462,065 of NW_026652293.1, forward strand.
TCATTAATTAAATTTTTCATGTTCCTCCAGTGATACAGAGGAATAGCCCAAGAAATCATATGATAAGAAGAGAGAACAAGGAACTAGAATTTCCCTTTTCAGAATGATTTTTATCACTTTTTGTTGTCTGAGTCTTACCTCTGCCCTCTCATCTTCGGTACTTGATTAACTAAAGGTCACTTCCTGGTTTCACATCGCCAGAGCTCTCGCTGGGCTTCCTCCTGGGTCGAACTCCTCCGTGCTTCTTGCCTAACTGAATTTTCTCCAACACAGTCTCCCTGCAGCATTATTTTGTCCATTTATCTGCCCTCAGAACACCCTCCAAAGCCTTCTTAACTTTCTGAGAGCCTGGGCCTAAGGCCCATCCAAGCAGGCTCTTCTTTCCCAAGGGGAAATGGGGTGGGATAAAAGAACATATATTTGCAAATAATAAATAAACAGGGAGTCATTTCTGACATGTTTGCTTGGGGAACAAAAATTAGCTATCTCATAGCTAAAGGTTAAAGGACTCAAAGACCCCATTCTTTATATCCCTTTGTTTGAAGACATTTTGGAGCTAGGAAAAGAAAAAAAAGGACACACACACACACACACACACACACACGAAGAATATCTAATTTTGTGAATGTCATTTTCAAATTCAAGTCTCAAATGTTCCCTGAGGCAAGTGGACTGCAAAGGCAGCACAGTGATGAAAACTTAATAAAATACCCAGAAAGATAATAGATCACACTGGCTCATCAGCTGTCATAGGTAAGGAAACAATAATGACATTAGTCTAATATTTAGGAAGTTCTTGGCCATGTTTCATTCTCTGTAATGACAGCTACCCTGGCTTCAAACTTCATCATTGTCCACCATGAGCTCATCTGCGGTCTCTGGTCATTTCTGCCGTACACTTTCTTCTTTCTGCCTCTGTTTAAAAAATGTGTTTAACCACAAAATCTATGCATGTCGATGTCTTTATGTCATGACTTTAGTCATTTCCCATTCCAGGCTCTCATCTTTTCCAGCCTGTTTCCTCTGCCACCAGTTATACCAGAAATATGGGTTTATATAAATGGCATCTATTAAGACATTCCCTGGCTTCCTCATTCCTGTAGGACAGGCTGAAGCCCTTTGAATGGAATACAAAGACTTTGCAATAGAAACTGACTCATTTTAAATCCTCACTTCTCGTCACTGTGCCTCTGACCTTTTTTGTCCCCTTGCCCCCACCTTTACCATGATCTATGCTGCCACAATCCCAAACATGTGGGACTCATTGACTTCTCCATGCTTTAGCATGTGCTTTTCTGGAATGCCCTCTCTCTTTTTCTCCTTGTGAACAAAGATGATTTGGCCTCCACTGCTTTCAAGTGTCCTCATCTCAGAAGTCTTTCCTGAATTTATGCTGGGATAATTGCTCTGATCTCCAGAGATACGGTATCATACTGGAACTGTTGTTAGCACATCTGGGATCTACTCTCAGTCCCATCTTTACTCAAAGACACACTGAAATGAGAACTCCTCACTTTTGCACCCCCTTTTGTTTTACAGTGCTTGACACTATGTGCTCAATTAATGTTAAATGAAGAAAAGAATAATGAAGAAAGGGACACAATCAACCCAAAAGGAGTGGAAAGGCTGTGTGCCGTCTTCATCTCAGGAAAGCTTCTCTTGGCATCAGGTGCTGGATACACACCCCCTATGCCTTCTCTCAGAGATCCCAGAACAACTTACTTTGAGAGTTTAGTCCATCATTGGCTTATTTCCTGCTTGATTTCCTACTTGAAGTTCATTTCCTCATTGTACTTTCTATGTGTATGTACATCTAGTGTGACCTCAATTTTTCTTTTTATTTGGAGGTAATGACCTCCCTAAAGGAGGCTGGATAACCTTCCCATCTTATCCCATAAACACCCATTCTCAGAAGTCCAGGATCAGCAGGTGTTACTTCTCCAAAGTCCACATCCTGAGAAAGTCACAAGAACAAATTTATCAGTCTTCTTCTGTCTTGCTGGTGGGAGCGTTTGTTAACACAATTTTCTAGAAAGAAACTTAGAAAACTGTATCCAGAGTCTTCAAAACCCTCCATCCTTTGATTCAGCAATCTCACTTCAGTGATGGGAGAAAATATATATTCATAGGTGTTCATCCCAGAATTATTTATATTAGAAAACAATTTAAGGTAATGGTTTAAGTAATGGCACAAGCATTAGTCAGTAAAAATTATATCTTAGAAAAATATTTAATGACATTTCCAAAATGGTCAGGTTAACCTGTTAATGAAAAAACAAACACCACCACTACTATTTTTTCCATCCTCATAGCTGCCAATGTGAAATAGCTGGAGGTTTTTTCTTTTTGACCCCAGGCATAGCCTCATCCTGAACAGTGGAAGAGAAGACCCTGCTCAGTCAGCTGATTTAAGCCTAAAGCTCACAAGATCACTCTAAGCTTCTCCAATGACCCCTTTCTACCTTTCTGCCTCCACACCGGGACACTATGACTCCCTGGGGTGTGCCCTGGGGTACACGCCCCTCTGCTGGTTCTGCGAAGCACCCTGTCACCTGCTGCCACACTCCTGATATTTCTGAAAGATGAAACAGGGGTTTGCTCCCAGCCTGAATCAAATCTGCATTCCTGCTTCCAAGAGCCAGAAGAGTACCGCCAGGCCACTGCTTTCCCAAAGCCTTGAAACTGAACCTGCCCACTCTGGTCCTGCTTTACCTCCAGACAAGGGAGCCCGTACCATCTACCTCTGGGACACAGGGTGCACCTGACACCCTAACGCGCACCTCTGAATCTTACTACCCAAATGTTCTCTAGGGAGAAATTTGAAATCTGAGATGATGAAAGAAATATTAAAAGTAGTCTCATTCCTGCCATAGGAATCTCTACCCTCTGTCCCAGGTACGGTTTTTCTGGTTCCACATCTTTGAGCTTGCTGGGTTCCTTCCCAGAAGGGGTGAAGTGAGGGATGAATGTGGGTCCACATGATTCTAATGGTGTTTTCTTCTCATTCCTGCACACTCTCCTCCTCCAGGAAAAACATCTAAAGTTAATGACAATGGGTCACCTAAACAGAGAATAGGGTGGACACAATTAAATACAGATGCTCTGACCCAGCCTGTTCTCTGAAAGAAAAAGCGGGGATTTTGTTTTGAATATTTGAAAGAGGTCAATGTCGCAGTATAATCTAACGCCTCTCCAGTTTCTGTTTCCCAAAGCAGATAGAGTTGGAAAATCACAGGGCTTTATGGCCCAGGGTCAGAGAATAATGACTGTTCTTTTTTCATTATCACTTGTCCCATATTTTGGGAATCATTTCAGGTGCTTTGTATGTCACACTTTTCCAATATTCTCTCCTCTTATGGAGGTATTTCTTAGGAAAGTCTCCCCCTGGAGAAAAATTGCTGTGTGCCCCCCTCCGCGTGCTTCCTTATCTGGTGTAGCTGTCCCTCTGCATCCATTTTCTCCAGCTTGACAGACATGGTGTCACGAGTTTCTTTTATCTGTAACAGGCCTGCCATGACACTGATGGCCTGAGCCACCAGACAGACACATCTTCAGGCTTTTGAAAGTTAAACTAATGACATGATTGCCTACTTGTCAGCAGCTCCTGAGGTCCCAGCACACCTCCCTGGCTTCTGTGCCCTGCAGGTGAATAATGGTTGTAATAAAATTATGGAGTCAAACCCTCTCTTCATTGTGAGGTTCCCAGGGAGCTGGAGCTCTCCAGCCAACATGCATCTTACGAGGTGGTCCCTTTCATCAATATCAGGGTAGAAGCAGAGACAAAGGACAGAGAAAGCCTACTCAAAGAGCATTCTGGGAACATTTAGGGGGTAAAAAGTGTCCAGGGGAAAGGTGTATGAGGTGGTTAAATCCTGACGAGGTTTCTGTGTAGATGCCAAGAAAGGTGTTCATGAGGTGATGGGAGTAGAGGTGGGGGTGGGAGCAGGAGCAGGAACAGGAGCACTGGATGCGTGTCTTGTCTTTGCAGAATGGATCTCAAGTGACTGTCATTAGAATGTAGCAATATTTTTAGGCTGAAGATAGTCTCCAGAGAGAGCTATTATAATTCATTGTATTATTTCTTATTCAACAGTAGAGTTACAAGAAGTAAGAAAGCTGGAATGAAGCCACCTTTCAAAAACAAGGACACTTTTTCCCACCTGCCCCCATAAGGTAAGTAGTGGTGTCTGCTTGTTCAGTTTGTGATTTGCAAAGTATGTTTTTGGGAATTGCAACTTGAGTTCTACTATCCCCTTCTTCACTCTTTCTAGGTCCCAAATAAAAGAGGCTTTACCAACAGATTCTGGAAACACAGGTAGCACAGTGCATCTGTTGGTAGAGCCTCTCTTATCTGTTTGAAGAAGTAACATGATTCCCTTTGTATTTCCCTGTCTGAGTGAATCATTTTTGAGCCCAGGATTCTTTATAAATTCTCCCACTTCAATGATTTCAATTTCTAAACATTTATCAAGCTAGTACCACGGGTCATTCTTATGTAATTCACATGAAAAACATAAAGATGAAGAACATGGTTCTCAGACTCAAGTAGTTTTGGAAAACCTGCCACATGCAAAACAATAAACAACCTGATCCCAATTTTTCTCACAGTTGTACCCATGGAGAAGTTCAAGAGAGCTTTAAAATCCCTTGCAGCTAGAAGTTTCCCATGGAGATATTGACAGTGTGGTGATCATGGTTGCTGCTAACTTAAATAATAACTTATCATTGTATATCACTTATTTGATTTTACAAAATATTCTTTCATGTTTTATGAACCTCAGCCCTATAAGCCTCCTTCTAAATGTAGTACCTTGTTTGTGCTTTGATTAATTTTGCTTTGCTTTATTGTGCTTTGTAGATATTGCTTTTTTTTTTTTTTTTTTTTTTTTACAGATTGAAGGCTAGTAGCAATACTGAGTTAAGCACATCTATTCGTGCCATTTTTCCAACAGTATATGCTCACTTTGTGTCTATGTGTCACATATTGGTAATTCTCACAATATTTCAAGCTTTTTCATTATTATATCTGTTGTTATAGTGATTTGTAATCAGTGATCTTTCATGTTACAATGGTCTCTAGGTGAAAGGAAGAGTGAAAGGAAGCAGAGGAAAGACGTGAAAGGAAGAGTGGCATGTCCCTCACTTTAAATGAAAAGCTACAAATGATTAAGCTTAGTGAGAAAGGCATGTCAAAAGCTGAGACAGTCCTAAAGGTAGGCCCTTGCCAATTAGCCAAGTTGTGAATGCAAAGAAAAGTTCTTGAAGGAAATGAAAAGTGTTTTCAGTGAACACACAAAGAAAATAAGAAAGCAAAACAGCCTTATTGCTAATATGGAGAAAGTTTGAGCAATCTGAATAGAGCAAACCAGCTACTACATTTCCTTAAGCCAAAGCCTATTCCAGAGCAAAGTCCTAACTCCCTTCAATTCTATGAGCCCTAACTCTCTTTAATTCTATGAGAGAAATGAGGGAGGTTGGAAAAGAGAAGTTGGAAGCTAGCAGAATTTGGTTCTTGAAGTTTAAGGAAAGAAGCCATCTCCATAACAAAAAGTGCAAGGTGTCATGCCATCACACTCCAGCCTGGGAGACAGCAAGATTCCATCTCAAAAAAAAAAAAACAAAACAAAACGAAAAAAGTGCAAGGTGAAGCAGCAAGTGCTGATGGAGAAGCTGCAGCAAGTTATTCAGATCCAGATAAGATCATTGATGAAGGTGGCTACACCAAACAATAGATTTTCAGTGTAGACAAAACAGCCTTATTTTGGAAGAAGATGACATCAAGGACTTTCATAGCTAGAGAGGAGAAGTCAATGCCTGACTTCAAAGGACAGGTTGGCTCTCTTATTAGAGGCTAATGCAGCTGATGATTTTAATTTGAAACCAATGCTCCCTTACCACTCCAAAAATTGTAGGGCCCTAAGAATTATGGTAAGTCTACTCTGCCTGTGCTCTACAAGTGGAACAACAAAGCCTGGATGATGGCATATCTATTTATAGCATGGCTTACTGAATATTTAAGCCTATTGTTGAGACTTACTGCTCAGAACAAAAAAAGATTCCTTTCAAAATATTACTGTTCACTAACAAAGCACCTAGTCATGCAAGAGTTCTGAGGGAAATATACAAGGAGATTAATGTTTTCATGCCTGCTAACACAACATCTATCTGCATCCAATGGATTAAGGGGTAATTTTGACTTTCAAGTCTTATTATTTAAGAAATACATTTTTATAAGGCTATAGCTGCCAAAGACAGTGATTTCTCTGATGGCTCTGGCAATGTAAGTTGAAAATCTTCTGGAAGGAATTCACCATTCTACATACCATTAAGAACATTCATGATTCATGGGAAGAGGTAAAAATATATAGATTAACAGGAGCTTGGAAAAATTTGATTTCAATCCTCATGAACGACTTTAAGGAGTCCAAGATTTTAATGGAAAAAGTGACTATAGGTATGGTAGAAATATCAAGACGACTAGAGTTAGAAGAACTAGAGCCTGAAGAGGAGATTGAATAGCTGCAATCTCAACTCAAACTTGAACAGATGAGGAGTTGCTTCTTACGGATGAGCAAAAGAAAGTGGTCTCCTGAGATGGAATCTACTTCTAGAGAAGACATTGTGAACATTGTTAAAATGACAATAAAAGATTTAGAATATTAAATTAACTTGGTTATTAAAGCAGTAGCAGCAGAGTGTGAGAGGATTGACTTCAATTTTGAATGAAGTTCCACTGTAAGTAAAACGCTATCAAACAGCATCACCTGCTACAGAAAGTTTTTTCCTGAAAGGAAGAGTCAATCAATGTACCAAACTTCACTGTTGCTTTATTTTAATAATTTGCCACAGCCACCTCAACTTTTAGTAACTATCATTTTGATCTGTCAGTATCCAGCAACATTGCGGCAATACTCTCCACCAGCAGAAAGGTTATGACTGGCTGAAGGCTGAGATAATTGTCAGTATTGTTCAGCAATAAGTATTTTTAGTTAAATCATGTGAGTTGTTTTTAGACATAATGCTTTTGCACACTTAACAGACTACACTATAGGGTAAACATAACTTTTATATGCACTGGGAAACCAAATCTCTGTGATTCAGTTTATTGCTGTGTCCTGGAGCTGAGCCTGCAGTATCTCCCAGGTATGCCTGTGCTCTGTTCTCTGTTTGAAGTCTTGTTATTCATTTCACGTCTTAATGCATTCACTCCTTCACTCATGGCCTACAAGAATGTGTTTCTTTAGAAACTGCATTTTCTACTAGTGACTCTTCACCACTGAGCTTGAAGTTGAGCTAACCATCCAGTATAAAGCACAGGGATTTTATTTACATAATGGCAAATGCCCATTGGCATAGCAGAAAATGCAAAAATGTCTTTTGCTACAAAGAGAGAGTCCATGGTTTGAAAGGATTGAGGACTACTGTAATAGAAGGCATAAAAAGCCTTATTCTGTTCTTACTCAGAAACAACCATATTAACTCACATGATCAACATATATTTTAAAATATCAAAAATAAAACGGTTTTTTCCAATTCTGTGAAGAAAGTCATTGGTAGCTTGATGGGGATGGCATTGAATCTATAAATTACCTTGGGAAGTATGGCCATTTTCACGATATTGATTCTTCCTACCCATGAGCATGGAATGTTCTTCCATTTGTTTGTATCCTCTTTTATTTCATTGAGCAGTGGTTTGTAGTTCTCCTTGAAGAGGTCCTTTACATCCCTTGTAAGTTGGATTCCTAGGTATTTTATTCTCTTTGAAGCAATTGTGAATGGGAGTTCACTCATGATTTGGCTCTCCATTTGTCTGTTATTGGTGTACAAGAATGCTTGTGATTTTTGTACATTGATTTTGTATCCTGAGACTTTGCTGAAGTTGCTAATCAGCTTAAGGAGATTTTGGGCTGAGACGATGGGGTTTTCTAGATATACAATCATGTCATCTGCTACTTTAAAGTTCATATGGAACCAAAAAAGAGCCCGCATCACCAAGTCAATCCTAAGCCAAAAGAACAAAGCTGGAAGCATCACCCTACCTGACTTCAAACTATACTACAAGGCTACAGTAACCAAAACAGCATGGTACTGGTACCACTACAGAGACATAGATCAATGGAACAGAACAGAGCCCTCAGAAATGATGCCGCGTATCTACAACTATCTGATCTTTGACAAACCTGACCAAAACAAGAAATGGGGAAAGGATTCCCTATTTAATAAATGGTGCTGGGAAAACTGGCTAGCCATATGTAGAAAGCTGCAACTGGATCCCTTCCTTACACCTTATACAAAAATTAATTCAAGATGGATTAAAGACTTACATGTTAGACCTAAAACCATTAAAATCCTACAAGAAAACCTAGGCAATACCATTCAGGACATAGGCGTGGGCAAGGACTTCATGTCTAAAACACCAAAAGCAATGACAACAAAAGCCAAAATTGACAAATGGGATCTCATTAAACTAAAGAGCTTCTGCACAGCAAAAGAAACTACCATCAGAGTGAACAGGCAACCTACAGAATGGGAGAAAATGTTTGCAACCTACTCATCTGACAAAGGGCTAATATCCAGAATCTACAATGAACTCAAACAAATTTACAAGAAAAAAACAAACAACCCCATCAAAAAGTGGGCAAAGGACATGAACAGACACTTCTCAAAAGAAGACATTTATGCAGCCAAAAAACACATGAAGAAATGCTCATCATCACTGGCCATCAGAGAAATGCAAATCAAAACCACAGTGAGATACCATCTCACACCAGTTAGAATGGCCATCATTAAAAAATCAGGAAACAACAGGTGCTGGAGAGGATGTGGAGAAATAGGAACACTTTTACACTGTTGGTGGGACTGTAAACTAGTTCAACCATTGTGGAAGTCAGTGTGGCGATTCCTCAGGGATCTAGAACTAGAAATACCATTTGACCCAGCCATCCCATTACTGGGTATATACCCAAAGGACTATAAATCATGCTGCTATAAAGACACACGCACACATATGTTTATTGCGGCACTATTCACAATAGCAAAGACTTGGAACCAACCCAAATGTCCAACAACGATAGACTGGATTAAGAAAATGTGGCACATATACACCATGGAATACTATGCAGCCATAAAAAATGATGAGTTCATGTCCTTTGTAGGGACATGGATGAAACTGGAAAACATCATTCTCAGTAAACTATCGCAAGGACAAAAAACCAAACACCGCATGTTCTCACTCATAGGTGGGAATTGAACAATGAGAACTCATGGACACAGGAAGGGGAACATCACACTCCAGGGACTGTTGTGGGGTTGGGGGAGGGGGGAGAGAGAGCATTAGGAGATATACCTAATGCTAAATGACGAGTTAATGGGTGCAGGAAATCAACGTGGCACATGGATACATATGTAACAAACCTGCACATTGTGCACATGTACCCTAAAACCTAAAGTATAATAAAAATAAAATAAAACATGGTAACCATAGATAATTATCACTATTTTAAGTTGCTGTGAACATTGTGGCCAGTGTAATAAGGCTTGAAATAAAAATAAGGGGAATGACTGTGTATGTAAAAGGAGAGGACATATTATTTGTAGAGGGCCAAAATTCTACTTAGAAACCCCAAGAAATGACTTCTAGTGAAGATTGTGCTGTAATTGAAAAACCAAGCCAAAGGATGGAAAAGATATTGGCAATACATATAACTGAGAAAAGACTCATATTCAGAATTTACAAAGACCTCCCACAAATCCACAAGAAAAGACAAATCACCCAATCCAAAAATGGGCAAAATTTGTGTTTCAATTAAAAAGAGGAAAATGGTCAATAATCCTCTAAAAACATGCTCAACTTCACTGGTTTTCACAAAGAAAGGGGTGTGCAAACTATGACCTGTAAGCCAAATCTAAACCACAAGTTGTTTTGGCAGAGCCAAAGAGCTAGGAACGTGTTTTTACATTCTTGAATGGTTGGTTGAAAAACACACAACAACGAACCCAAAGAAACTCCAAGAACAAACCTGGCCCTTAACCAAAAAAGCCTGTTGTAAAAGCATATTAAAACAAAATATCACTCCATACCCTTCAGATTGGCAAATAAAGTCTTACTGTGCCTCATGCAGAGTCGGATGTGGAAGGAGAGCTTGCTCAGATAGCTATCTGGAGGGTGCTTGCATTGGTACAAAGACTACAGAGAGCAAGTTGGCAATATTTGATAATATGGAAGGTGAGCATACCCACATACGTCTTAAAGAAACTCTTGCACATTTGCATAAGGCCACACGTGGGAATGGAAGCATTGTCAATAGCAAAGGCCTATCAGAAGAAAAATGGATAAACACATTGTTGCATATTCACACAATCAAATGCAATACAACTATGAAAATCACTAAAAGAGAACTACTATATCAACATGAATAAATATTACAGTATTTTATTGAGAAAAACTGCAAATAATATCTACACTATAATATAATTTCATAATATTTTAAAACATAATAATCAGATAGTTTTTACTAACATGTAAGTAATAAGTATAAACCCATAAAAGGGAGAGGTATGAGCCCAGAAAGTAACTTTGGGCTCATAGACATCTCTGAGAAAAAAGGAGAAGGGACTACTGTTAGGGAGGGGTATGCAGAGTTTTCAAATATGTCAATAATGTTTCATCTATGGTTTTATTAAAAAAAAGCATTAGAGGCAAATATGGAAAAAAGTTAAGACTTGCTAAAGTTTACTGGTGAGCATAATGGTGTTAATTATATCATTTTTTTCTATGTTTGCAAAGAAAATGCAAGAAAATCATTGGAGAAAGATGTAATTAAGAAAGAACTTCAGTGGAGTCACTGAATACCAAGTAAATACACTAATATTAATAGGGTTTTTTTTGGTATGCCATTGAAAATCAACTAAATGGTTATAAGGAGAAAAGATGCTATTCTCAATAAGGATAAAAATATAAGGCAACAAGGGATACATATTTCCTGAAATAGATAAGATGTATACAAAAAAGCTGTGAAACTTTACTGAGAAATATAAAAGAAGTTCTAAATAAATGGATAGATTTATTGTATACCCCAATATGAAATGTGAATATTTAAAACATATTTTAACACAATTCTATTGAAATTTTTGAGGAAAAACAACTAAATCAGTCTGAGAATAGCTGAGAAAACATGAATAGATAAGCATAGCCAAGAATACTTTAGAAAGTGAAGTAATGAGGGTATTTGCTTTAGTTATTAAAACATACTGTAAAGCTGTAATAATTAAAACTGTAATGCAATTGCAGAAGCTGATAAATAATTCAGTGAAAAGGGATAACATCATACTAGAAGCATGTGTGTGTGTATAAATATATACACATATATATGTACATGTGTGTATATATACATACATTGTGTATATATGTACAATTATATGAATATATGTATGTATATATGTACACATATTCACACATATTTATGTCTGTATATAAAGTACATACATATATACACAATACATATTAATCATAAATGGAGAAGTGTTGTTTGTTTTATTTAGTCTCTTTGAGAAAGCAAAGTTTTTACTTCTTATGCCAAATATTTTCTTAGAAAAATTAAAATGCTAATTTTAACATGTAAACCAATTTAGAAATCTTTATTTAAAAATAGAGTTTTATTATCTAGTCTATGGCTGAGGAAATACATTCTAGGTTTAAAAGCTATAGGAAAAACATTTAAAACAAAATTTATTTATATATTTAAAAAATCATTAACAACGTTAAAAGTCAATTGACAGAATGGGAGATGATATATGACGGGTTGATATCTTTAATGTATAAAGAACATATGCAAGTGAACAATAAATATTCTAAGATACTATTGAAAAATGGACAAAGAACGTGAACAGACATTTCACATAAAAAGGAAGTACTAATGGCTAGTGAAACTTGCCATGTTTTATCTAACTAGCAAAGGGTTAAATGATAATTAAAAACACCACATAACATCTCTAAAGGTGATACATGAGAAAGAGTTCAACAAAGTGGATGTTCTCACACACTGTTGATAATCTTGTAGGCAGGTACAACCTTTCTGAAAAACAATTTGGCAATAGGTATCAAGAGCCTTAAAAATATTTCTGTCTTTTCATCCAATGGTTTTATTCTAAGAAATAGATTCTAATCATAAAATATTTTTCTAGAAACATATTTATCTAGGCACATAGAAATAATATTAGATATACCCTAATATCCAGTAATAGTAGAAATATTAAATTGAGAATATTCACTCACTAGAATATTAAATGACCATGAAAATGATGTTTTCAGTGAATTGCTAATGATTTCAGGAAATTTTCATTATCAAAGTAAACTAACAAGGCTGGGCATGGTGGCTCATGCCTGTAATCCCAGCACTTTGGGAGGCCGAGGTGGGTGGATCACCTGAGGTCAAGAGTTTGAGACCAGCCTGGCCAACATGGTGAAACCCCATCCCTACTAAAAATACAAAAATTAGCTGGGCATGTTGGTGGGCACCTGTAACCCCAGCTACTCGGGAGGCTGAGGCAGAAGAATTGCTTGAACCCAGGAGGCAAGGTTGCAGTGGCCTGAGATCGTGCCACTGCACTCCTGCCTGGGCAACAAGAGCAAATCTCTGCCTCAAAAAAAAAAAAAAAAGAAAAAAAGTAAATTAACAAAATGTGACTTAAAAAATTTTTCCATTTTTATTGTAGATTAAAGGATATCCATGCAGGTTTGTTACATGGATAAATAGCACGATGGTGAGGCTTGGGGTCTCAACAATCCCATTACCCTGGTAGTAAGCATAGTACCCACAGGTGGTTCTTCAGCCTATGACACCCTTCCTCCCTCCCCCAACTAATGGTCCCATTCCCAGTGTCTGGTGTTCCTTTCTTTATGTTCACGTGCACTCAATGTTTAGCTTTCACTTATAAGTGAGAACATGCAGTATTTGGTTTTCTGTTCTTGTGTTAAGTCTCTTAGAGTAATGGCCTCCAGCTCCATCTATGTTGCTACAAATTTCCATTATAAAAGTAAATTTCACAAAATGTGACATTTTATATAAAATATGGTAATAATTATATATACCTACATACACACATAGGCACATGTGATGGGAAAAATGTTTCAAAAATTAATAGTAGTTAGCTTCAGGTTGTGAGATTACGGATGATTTTTTATTTCTTTGTATTTTTCTGTATTTTCTAATTTTTAAAACACATTAATTTCATAATCATATATTAAGTCAACAACTTTCATTAATTTATTCATTCAACAATTAATGATCTATTAATGTTTAATTGGCAAACACTTATAAAGTTCTTACCATATGCCAAGCAAAGAAACACACTTTGTGAAAATAAAGGTCTATTGAGCTGATGTGTTGGCTCTCAATAAAAGTTGTTTAAAATTCTCACACTCAAAAAGAAATGGAATGAAATCAAGTGTATTTAATATCGCACCAACTGAACCATCAATGGAATTGAAACATAAACGTATTTGTTTTCAGGAATGAGAAGATTTGTCTTTCTGGGTGTGGAAATGATTTGAAAAGTAAGAAAGTCTGTAGAAATAGCTGACCCTTGTAAGAGATTAGATCTAAGACTTCATCAATTTTCATATTCAATAAGGTGTCTCAAAATTTAGTTTGCATTTTCCATCTCCAGAGACTTGTTTGTCTCTTATGTAGTGAAGGTACCTGGTAATGAGCTTGTAGTTAAGAGCTGATTTGAAATGGAATTTTTATAGAACCAATTTTTTGGTTGCTTGAAGTTAATTGCTTTGTACCTAATTTAGGTCCCACAGGAAGTAATTTTGATCTCCCCCAGCAAACTTTATCTTAAATGAGGCTGATCTATAATCCTATTAACCTGTGTCTGGGTGTCCATCAGTAAATACCAAGGGTTGCATTAAGTTTCTAAAGGATACTGTGTAGTTTTAACACCCTCCAAGGATTTTACTTTTAGCAAAGAAGTAAGTTGTTTTCCTGGAGCTAGGTCACTCCACTGTACCAAATAAAAGTTATGGGAAAATGGTGAGGTTTATATTACCTTTTCTTGCCCAAGCAATAGATCACAGTTACCTGGCAACCTGCAAGAAATACGATGCTGTAAATGGAATGAATGAAACAGAGGAAGACATGAAACACTGCAATGAGAATGGAAGGGCATCAGGACTGCAATAATCAGAAAGAATCCAGATATTGCCGTGTGCCAGTGTACAGCAGGGGTTCTCAAATTGTGGTCCCTGGACCAGCAGCATTATCCTGACCTGTGAACTTTTTAGAAATGCAAATTCTTGGGCCCACCTAACATCTACCGAATTAGAAACTCTGGGAGTGGAGCCCAGCAATCCGTGTGGTAACAAGGCCTCCAGTTGATTCAGATATATGCTGAAGTTTGAGAAAACTAAGCCAGAATAATCAAATTTTGCTGACATAGAATCATGAGGTGAGTATGGTATCCGAGTTTATCTGAGATTTGGAGGCAGAGAGAGAAAGACAACACTGGGAAGTGGGCTGCTAACAGAAATTCATACAAAAAGCTTTAATAACCAGTTTTCATTTGGAAAAGGAGTGCAATTCCAAGTCAAGCCAAGTCAGGAACCAGAAGGTACAGGTAGGAAGACAGACAAAAGTATGGGACAAGGCACAGTTTTCCCCTTCCTGCCAGGTTTTTCCTGACATCTTTTGCCTGAAGACACATTAAAGTTACTTGAGGTCTCTGACACAGGAAGAAACTCATTGATGATGGAGCCTAAAGGAAACAACCCTTTCATTCATCTAATTTCACTTGTAAAACAATGCATTGAAAGCTAATCAAACTGAGCTCATAGGGTATAAATAGGTAAGCCCTGGGTAGCACATAAGGGGAACAAAAAAACCTTTCAGGAAAACTTGATGACTCTTTGACACCATTCCAATTTTGGTGGACAATGGAGGTTTTATTAGTGTGAATAGAATAGATCGTTAACAAAGCATTTGATGCCTCTCTCAATAGATCCTATTATAGCAGTAGAGAGCTATTTGACAAAGAAAACTATGCCAAGGATACCAAATTACTTTATAGAATCTAGAGTACGTGAAGAAGATAAAATATAACTGTGAGGGCTTGTGACAAATAAGTTTTCAGACAACTTGGCTTTAGCCATGGATTCCAGTGATCAGAGCAGCCTCCAAAAATAACTTATATATTAATTGTTTATTGATTAAATATTTAACAGAATTGGATCATCATTTGGTCTCTGGCCCAGCATATCAGTGGTAGGAGTTAATCAAAAGGATCACTTGCTGTAGAAGAGTGGCTTTCAAATTTAGCATGCATTGGAATCCCCCTGGAGGGCTTGTTAACACAGATTATTGAACTCTACCCCGAGAGTTTCTGATTCAGTAGGTCTTGGGTAGGCTTGAGAATTTGCATTTCTAGCAAACTTTCAGGTGATGCTGATGCTGCTGGTCCAGGGACCATACTTTGAGAACCATGGGACGAGAGAAACCACTGAAGAGTAGAGATTCATTTTGAAGACTATGCCATAAGAAGGAGGCAGAAAGTAGAAAGAAGCACTCCACTGCATAAAGCTGAAACTGGCATCCAGGAATGAGAGATACCAGCAAGCTTTGGATGATTACAGGAAATAATTTCTGAATGGTAAAAAATGAAGTCAGATCTCCTTACACCTATGGTAGCTTTTTAAAAGTTCCCATTTCATCAAGAATCAAGACAAAGATCATAAAGAAAATTGTCTTTGAGGCTGTATGGCCTACCTGATTGCTCTTGAACTGGAACTCAGCCAGCCTGGTTGCTTATTTCCAAGGTTAGCCATAAACTGTGCAGATGTGTGAGAAATTGCCCACTACTGAAGCTGACTCTTGGGAATAGTCTCTGATGTGTAGCTGCAAGGGAAGGGTTTTCTTTTCCCAAGATGTTTGTCTTTTCCCAAGTTCTCCACCACTTACCACAGATGCTACTTGTGACACATACAGTTAGCCTCTGAACTAAGATACAGAGCATCGATGTCACCTTCTCCTCAAAAACTTTGGCACATCTTAGTTATCTCTGTGGTCTCAGGATGGAGCATTAAGTGCCGCCTGAATGCTGGAGAAAGCTTCTTCACTGAAAAGGATTTGAGAGCAGAGATAAGCACTCATTTTTCAGGCTTTTGTGGAACTTGATTTTCTGTGCCTGATTGTCACTACATCACTCTGCTCTGAGTCAGTCATCAGGAGTCCCCTGACTGCCCAGTGCCCAGTGATGGGCAGCTTTGACTTGCACTTGGTAGAGGATGGAAGGGAGGTGACCCACAGAGGCTGACTGTTTACCCAGTCTCCATCATGGGGATTTTCTTGGCCACACTCTGCTAAAACTGACTCATGAGGAAGACAGCAAGCCAACAGTTCATGGGAGGTAGAACTGTTCCTATTGTTCACATGTCATTTGGCTCAGCTGAATCATCTCCTCCACAACCCAGAAAGGAAGGTGCTTCCATCAATACCTTCTTCATTTGGGGGAAGGGATGGAGTGGGAATTTTTAGGACCTACCTCATTCCTGTACCTTTCCCACTCCAAAGAGGGAAGAATGACTGTGGTTATCAGACACATTGATGAGAGCTTGATAATCACTGGCTATTCCTCTACTGGGCAGGGTAAAAACTCAAGGTCACTCACTTCTCCTACATGCTCCCCCATTTCCTGATTCTTCTTGAACTAGCCTTTATTTCAGAGCAATGGGTCAGTCTCTGTGGGTCAACCCCTTGGTGGGACCACCTCAGAGCAGGGAGGACTGATCTCCAGCTTCTCAGCCTGGAACTGGGTGGATAAGTCCACCTTGTAGGGAAGACTTGGCTCTCTGTAATTCTGAGTGGGAGGTCAGAAACCCAGCTATATTCTCTAGTCTTCTAATTCTTACAGAAAGTCAAACAGAACTGATGTCACAATCCGCATTTAACAATGTGTGTATCTTTTATCAACCAGAATCCTCAAGGAGAAGCAAGGTGGGCATTAGGATCTGGGACCAGTCCTCCTCCCCAGCCACTCCCTCACTCTCAATTCCCAAGAAGTTCTGAGGCTGACACTTTCCCATACATGCTTCTCTTGTGCCAGGATTTATCAGGAGGTGTGGAGGTTTGTTGGGAGCAGGACAGTGTAGGCAGGAAAGGGACTGAGACTTGGCACTAGACATGCCCTTCAGAGTGGGACAGGCCAAGCTAACAGGAGAGGTTGGAGAAGGCACAGGTGCAAGGAGCTCAGCCTTCCACATAGCGGTTCAGCTAAGTAGTTGGCACCAGGTGCTCCAAGTGGAATTGCAAATTATGCCAAAACATGAGCAGGGCCCACTGAAAATTGGGGGCAGGTAATTTTTGGAATTCAGGGCAGGCTGCCAGCCTCTGGAAGATTTGTCCTCAGAAATCCAGACCCCAACACTAAACTAAGATACAGAGCTAAAGACTCCCCTGATCTTAACCTCAGATAAGGAGAGAGGTACTGATATGGACAAGAGACAGGGAAATACTGGGTAGAAGAAGGTAGTTCCCTGGCAAAGGCCCCACCCTCAAGCCTGGAAACCCATGGCCCTAAATAGAAACAGACATTTCTGTTTTTGCACCCAAATGTTGCCTTCTGGCCCACCATGCCCTGCTATCTCATACCCATATAAACTCCAAATCCCATGCTCCACAACTAGATGAGCAGAGGCAGAAAAGTGGACCTGGCAGAGAAGGAAAGAAAAGAAGGAATATCTGAACATCAAGAGGAGTTCATCTGGGGATGTTTGGAGAGGAGATTGGCTGCAGGACGGCCAAACTCCAGGCGAAGATCATTCTTCCTAGTTTATCCCCTCTTCAGCTCCCCATCCCTCCAGCTGAGAGCCACCTCCATCTGACAACAAAGTCCCCTGAATTTGCCGTCCTTCAATTCGTCCATGTGACCTAATTCTTCCTGGATACTGGACAAGGACTCAGGTACCAAGAGGGCACTGAGCTGGTTAACACTTAAGCCATCTGCAGACAGCAGAGCTAAAAGAGCACTGTAACACACCCACTTGGGCTTTGGGAGTTGCAGGCACCCACCCCTAGATGCTACCATGGGGCCTGAGCCCAAAAGTGCTCGCCCTGGCTCTTGAATCTGCCTGTCTGCATGCTCCCCCTCCTGTAAGGGAGGTAAGGCAGCTGAACAGACAAGCCACATCCCTGTTGCATGTTCTGTGAGGGGTGTCAGGGAACTCTTCCATTTTAGGACAATCAAGAGCAAGACGAGATGGTTGAACGAAGGATGAGATGAGAACCAAGGTTGAAAAGTGCAACACATGGCTGGGCGCGGTGGCTCAGGCCTGTAATCCCAGCACTTTGGGAGGCCGAGGCAGGTGGATCACGAGGTCAGGAGTTCGAGACCAGCCTGACCAACATGGTGAAACCCCGTCTCTACTAAAAATACAAAAATTAGCCAGGCATGGTGGCGCATGCCTGTAATCCCAGCTACTCAGGAGGCTGAGGCAGGAGAATCACTTCAACCCGGGAGGCAGAGGTTGCAGTGAGCCGAGATGGCACCATTGCACTCAAGCCTGTTTCGAAGGAAAGAAAAGAAAGAAAGAAAGAAAGAAAGAAAGAAAGAAAGAAAGAAAGAAAGAAAGAAAGAAAGAAAGAAAGAAAGAGGGAAAAGTGCAACACTCTTCACTGTCTCCCAGGAAGAAGTTTGGGTATAGGAGTTTTGTAATTACAGTGGGAATATTATTTGACTAGAGAGTTGCAACCCAGGGGTGAGGGTGGAAGCCCACTGAGGACCCCTAGGCCTAATCAAGAGTGAGGGTGACTCAGGGACACACAGGGAGCCCAGTGGTCAGCTGGTTCAACCTAATCTGGAGAATGACTCAACACCAGGATGCCACTGCTGTTGGGGGAGGAGGAGGAAGGGCTAAACCTGTTTCAATATTCCCTGTCTTAAGCCCACATTGTTCTGGAGATTGAGATCTGAAGTTGAGGGGTTGGGGGTCAGTGAATCTGGCTATAGACATTGTAGATCTGCAGAGGGAAGGCATGAAACAGGCTGAAACTGCTGCAATATGTAATCACCCTGAGGGCCTGAAGACCCAGATGATCATCTTAATTTAGATTGCTCCTTGGCCCAAGCAGATATGAGAGTGCCTGCAGACATTGGCTCTGGCACTGGCACCCATGGTAGCAGCTGGCCTCATTGTGATGGGAAAGCCTCCAGCTCCCTCCAAGATGCAGTTAGGGTTTCTGGTCTCATTCTTGGAAGAGTTTTGTTGGATGAATTAAATTGGAATCATCTTCCTTTCCCAGGAAACTGTTGTGTCTTTTGTCTGCTCTACCTCTGGGTGAAATCTGTAGTCCTTACTTGCTGCTATTTTCTACCATCTTAATAATAGCTCATTGTTAGGCAGACATGACGCAAATACACTTCTCACTATCTTGGGAGATTTGGGGGGTCTTACCTTCTTATTTAAGTTCTTTGTTTAATTATTTAATTCTTTTTGGTTTTTTTTTGGTTTTTTTTTTTTAGTTTGTTCTCTTTGTTTGCCCTTAGTTGGTAAAGAAGACAAGTTGTTGATGAAGGAAATTGGCAAAACACCAGTACATCTTGAGTTCTTTGGTGATCTGCCTTTTCCAGAATCTTCTGATCTGTCCCCACACCTGCATAAAAAGTGCTTCATGCAATGAAACTGTCCTTACTGGGTGTCATAAGTGAGCTTACTAAATTTGGTGTGTGCCATCAATAACCCCTCACCTTTCCATCTGGGGTAGCATCTACCATTACCTCTTTTTTTACTATCTTGTTTTGCCCTAGAACAGTAGGAACATCTTATATTCAACAGTTTATCTTCATAGGTGCAGAACAAAGACAGAACTAGAAGTCATCCCTCTGCTCACCTGAGACAAATGCATATTTGACATGCATTCGGAATCAGGCACATCCACCCCTGACCCTCTGCTGGGAGCATTTTTTATTTAAGATATTTTTGGTTCATCTCTTGAACCTCCTCTCTACCTCCAGTTATCCCTGAGTCCCACTCATACCCCTCTTCTTTATTACTCCCTAGAAAGGAAGTAGAAAGGCAAAAGACTTTTGCCACTGAGTCACTGAAAGAAAGAAACCTGATAATCTGGGAATTAAGGGAAGCCAAGGAAACACATCCTCAACCCTTAAGGTGAAGCTCCCAGTAGTCACCATTTCAAGAATGTGGGACCTCAAACTCAGGCACCTTTCTTGAGATAGAGTCTTAATAATGAAATCTGGGATTGGGAATGCATGTATTTCTTTGTCTATCTCAACATTTTTTCAAGACCATTTTTGTAGCCATCCACAGCTGTTTTGTAGGTACAAAGAAAGGGGCCCTACTTCCCAGGCTGTGGCTGTGAAAAGAAGATAAAATTTCAGGACCTCAAACTCACTACGCCAAAGGGAAAAAAGAAGCTTGGGAACTGAGTCACTCAAAACTGCCTTTCATTTTGTTCCTAAATAGACAGCTACAAAGGTAGAAGGTTACAGGCCTCCCCAGGGGGCCTCCCTCACAATTCGCTCACAAGAAAATTCTCTGTGCACCCCAAGATCTTTACCCTAAAACAGAGTTCTGTTGAATTTCACCCTGATAATGTAAATCAACAGCTTATCTTCATAGGTACAGAACAAAGACAGGATTAGAAGTCATCCCTCTGCTCACCTGAGACAAATACATATTTGAATGCTTCCTTTACTCTATGTTTACTTTATTTTATCTGAAAATGCAGATTCATTGAGCCGGAGCCAATGCATAGTTGACTATTCCTCTGTCCCCTCTTTTCACGTTTAAAATGTGGATTCAGTGAACACTGATCTAGCTTCAAAAGAGTGCAATTGCTTGCCTCTTTTATCTATCCTTCCCTTTTTTTTTTTTTTCTCTTTCCCCAACTGCTTATTCTTTCCCCTTTAAATGTGGAAGACCCCAAACCCTCTTTGGAAAAAGCACATCACAGGTGTTCCTGTGACTTTGTGTTCCTTTTTCCTGGGTGCATCCTCAACCTTGGCAGAATAAATCTCTAGATTGATTGAGTCGCCTCAGCCATTTTCTTTAGTTTTACATGGCCAAAGCATACCTTCCCTCTGTGGCCTTCCTTTGGTCATTAAGGATATTATTTCTGCCATCAGGTAGCCAGGTGGTACTACCTCAACCAGTGCCCATCTTCACATGGGCACTTCTGCACCTTACTCTGAGATATGGTTGCCACTAAGCAAATATGTTTCCATTTGACTTTCAACTCTTTTTTTTTAAATTAACATTGGCATTTTTAATTTGCTTTTTTCATTGACAAATAAAAAACAATATACATGTATGGGGTACAACATATATACATTATAGAACAGGGAAATGAAGCTAATTAACATACACTTTACCTCACACACATCATTTTCTGTGGTGAAAACACTTAAAACCGACTCAGTAATTTTCAAGTACACAATACATTGTGATTAGCCACCACATTGTACAATAGATCTCTTAAACTTATTCCTCCTATCTGGAATTTTGTATCCTTTGAACAATAGCTCCCTAATTCTCCCTAATTTTCAACCTCCTTTGTTCACAATGTCTTCAATTCTTCTTCTCAACCAAAAGGCTCTCCACTCTCCATCCCTACCATCCAAATTCTCTGTATGATTCAGGGTTCAAAAGAGGTTCCTATCGTGCCGTGAGACTCCTCCCCCAACTCTGGTTCTTGCTGGTAGCTGTTTTAATTATGTTCTCTAGCACTTGTTACAGTGATTCATATCCTGAATACGCGTGTGAATCGCCTGTGGACTGTTTAAAAATGTAGACTCTGACTAGACAGACCTAATCAGAATCTCTGTGTGTGAACTGCAGGCATCTGTAGTTTTACAAAGCTTCTAATGCACAGCGAGGGTATGAGAAAAACAGATAATACATAAATGACTAATTTTAGTGTTTAACCATACCATGCCTGTTGCTACTTATCTGTCTTTTGAATATGTGCTTTTAACTTCTAGAAGACAGAAACCATATATTACCGTTTTTTGTTTTTGTTTTTTTTTTGGTACACTACCCTTTCTTCCTATACCTAACCCACTCTCAGATCCAGGGCTGAGATGTTTCAATGAATATTTTGATATACACTTCTGCACATAGTAAAATCACCTAAGTGTTCAATAAACATTTTTGTATAATTTCACTGGGCCCAGGCACTGGATCTAGGAAGATGAAAGCAACATGAGTCCTTTTAGACTAGAATCCATAGCTAACAGGTAAATGTTGTTGAGACTGTTATTTGGTTGTTGGGACACATACGGGGTCAAGAAACTTTGCTATGATTAAAATGATTAACTTCTGAAAGAGGATAGTGGAGGATGGAAGGAGCCTCTGGGTTTGCAAAGGATGAAGGTTTCCGAGTATTTTGAGGAGGTTCTACTATTTGTGCCATCATACATTCCGCACCTTCCTATGCTGTGCAACAAGCAGGGAGAGGTTGTAAACCAAATACCTGCACATCTCCCTCCAAATGGCCACTCATTGGAAAAATAATCTATAGCTTTCCTGCTAAAGGAACATAGCGGGTGCATGAGGCATATAAGCGAGAGCATATGCTATGGCATAAACATGGGCTGCATCCGGGTGTCCATGCATGGTGTGTGTGCAAGGTCAGCTCTGTGGCTTTCTGCAGGCTGCTGGTATCTCCTTGTCCCATCCCTCAGCTCCTAGGGCTGCCCAGGCAATATTGGGAAAATCATGCGGGGCTTCTCTTAGGTGTCCCACTCTGTCCTTCCCATATCCATCTCCCCTGGAGTATTTTCTCCTTTTATTGCCAGATATCCCCAAAATCTCTCTTCCATTTAGCAAAAACTTTGGTGTGTGTGTGTGAGTTGGAGTCTTGTTCTGTCACTCAGGCTGGAGTGTAGTTTTACAATTATAACTCACTGCAGCCTCAAGCTCTTGGGCTCAAGGGATCCTCCCATCTCAGCCTCCCTAGTAGCTAGGACTATGAGCACCCATCACCATGCCCAGCTACTTTCTAAACATTTTTAGAGATGAGGTCTCACTATGTTGCCCAGGCTGGTCCCAAACTCCTAGTCTCGGCTTCCCAAAATGCTGTTATTAGAGGCATGAAGCCACCATGCCCAGTCCTAAAATCAATTCTTAAGAATGGATCCTATAACTAAATTTACAGAAAGGTGTACTTCACTGATAAAGCACTTGGATCTTACCAAGTAAATAACAAAAGTAAGACTTATTGAGTTCCTAATGTGTGCCAGGGTCTACTATGTTGATGCATTATTAGCAAATTAAATAGGGAAGATGATTGGAGGGTTGGGGTCTCCCACACCTCAGCACCTGTGACACATAGATGATGGCTTCCTCTTCTTCCTCCTAAGATGAGCCTTGCCTGCTGCTTCTTGAAGGACCACACACTTAGTCTTGATTTCAGATCCCTTTCTGAGCAGATCTCAGAACCTCTCTATGTTTGCTTTTTTCCCTGTGAACAACTAGTTTCTTTTGTTCCCAACTCCTTTTCCAAGAGGCACAAGGTTGCTTTCTAAACTAGGCCACTGGTTTAAACAGTAACCCCTAGGAAAGAATAGTTTCCAATGAGTGCTGCCATCTTGACAAATGGCCTTGATTCCAATGCACCCTTCTATATATGATCTACATACATGTAATATCAATCTTAATTTACATGTGATTTCAATCTATATACAATATTACTTTGTATATGTAACATCACCCTTTTATATGCAATGTGGCAGCAATCCATTTACTCTAAGGGATCATAATAGTTCCTACCTGATAGTGTTGTAGTGAAGATTCAGTGAAATAATACAGGTAATGAACCTACAACAGTGCCCAGCATAGAACAAGCACTCCACAAAGGTCCTTACTGTTGTCATCACTTTCCCTTCTGAACAGACTGTTGATAGTGTGATGTTCCTCAGACTACCTTCATTAGTTCCAACCTGCCCAATTTCCTCCATCCCTCCCTCTACCCACAGACTCTCCCTTCTGTCTCTTTCCACAGAGCTTCTATCAGTGGTAGTGGTGGTAGTAGTAAGAGCAGAAACAGAATTAAGAATAAATGGAAAGGTATTTCATGTTGCCTACTTAGCCATAACTAATTATAATTGTTTCCTTAGCATCAATAAACATGAAAGACTTCTGGCTGTAAAGGCATGTCAGGCACTGCTCCAGATGGAGTTTCCAGCCCTCTCCTTGCTTCCTGTCACATATGACTCTGCAGGCTGCCGCTAGACACTGTGGCTTCTTGTTAGACCTGCTTCGTGTGAACTTTGCTGTCATTGGGAATTTAATCATCTTTCTGAGGCAGGGACCACTGCTTTGTTCATCTGAACCAAGTTGTGATGTCAGAAAGGAAAACTAGCAAAAGTTAGGTCCCAATGTTATGAACAACTACTTAGGGTGCTCTGTCTCTGTCTAAAGAAAGAAAAACACAGTGATCCTAAATGTAAGTAATTCATCATGACATAAAGAGAGTTAAAGGAAAATTAACTTTGTAGCATAAAACAGCACTGACATATAAACCTACAGAACGAGTAGAAAAGATACTCAGGATAAAATTATGGGTTTAGAGGAGGTCCATGGAGTGAACTTAAAATAAATGTATAGTTACAGAAAGGGTTGAGAATCTCTCAGGCACTTTAGCCTCTGGATGTCCTAGACTATGGGATACTGTTTATGTTCTATGCTAGGACAAAACCAAACAGGCCCACTGGAAGCAAGCCAGGTCACTGGTGATATTCCTAGGCCTGGCTGCAGGAACCTTTGGGGGATATATGCCCTTCCTTTGTTTGGAGAAAAATGCTATCCTCTCTTATCCTCTGCTCTTGACTAAATAGACTCTATACCATCATCCCTTTAAGAAAAATGGGCAGGATCCAATCCTAGTTTTCTGTCTGTGTAATGCAGACATTAGGAGCCACTGGGCAGCACAGCCTAGAGTTCTCATTTTCTTTTGAATATAATAGCTTTTTGCAAGGAATGTAAAAGCAGTTGTGCAGCTACATTTGGCTTTAGCAAAAGGAGAAATCTATGAAAATTTAAAAATCAACATAGAACAAGGGGGACATTATTTGATTTTTAAAGGATTGTTGTCAAGGTACCTTGTGTCTGGGTGGGGAGAAAGAAACTATCACCTTTAGGCTGAGAGTTAGCTTTGACTCTACTTAGTGGGGCTCCTGTCCAATTTGTTAGTACCCTGGTGTCAGAGAGACAGGGGCTCCCCTGAGACAATTTCAGGTTTGTTTGGTGCTTTGAGAGGCCAGGCTGGGGAAAGGTTCAAGGAGGTGGCTGTTACCACCAATAAGAACAAGGGATGCATTTCCAGGGGCTTGGTTTGGAGTTGGATGGAGTCTACCTTCCACAGGGACATTGGCTATTTGGGGACAGATATAGGCTACCAAGGTCAAGTGCTTAATCTTCAGTCCAACACTTCGATGCTTCTTTCAATAGACCAAATTTCCTCATATTCACCCAAGTACTTCCAGATTTAAGAGGGCACTAACATGTAGTGAGAACCCAATAATATGTATATTACTACGGATGGATGGAGGAATGTCAGTCCCAATAGCTAGTCACAGGACACAAGTTCTTTGCTAGTATAGTTAGGTGAAAAATAATCTAGGCTCATGAGTGTCGAATGGGCCCAGATAGTGACTTAGGGTAGGTCATTGATAAAATGGCAGGTTTGAGGGATTAAGTTCAGTAGATTCAGGATATTTTCATATTCATGCAGGAAATACAGGAGAGCATCAGAGATAATTCTAAGTGTTACACATGGCACAACACCCAAGTAAATAGATTGAATTAGTGATTTTAAAGCTTCTCACCAAAAAAACTCATGCAGGGGAGTTTCATCTTCTCGCAGGCTGCCTGGATTCACCTGAGACAGGGGGCAGGATGGGAGAGGGCCATTGAGTTTTAGTGGATTGAGTCTATAGCTTCTGATCTGACTCTCCACTGAGGAAGTAGAAGTCTTTGGTGCCCAGGAAATTAGAGTGAATGGGAGATGACAAGGTCGTTGTTGAGACTGTTTCTTGTGCAGGGATCAAGTTACTTTAGAACCTGGATCTCTCAGAATGAATTGCTGGGGTCTCTGAACCTCAAACCAAATAGATGAGCTTTATATTTAGGCTGCACATTTCAAGATTGAAATCAAAATTGTCATTTTGACTACAGTGTCTCTTACCTGGAGTTACGGCAAACAGGAAGGGAAAATGTGATATGGGGCTTCACTAGAGCATCTAGAAGAGTAAGAAGAATGACCACTGTCATTTGACACCTCTATAACAGTTGCTGTGTTGTGATTAGATGCATCGATACGATTAAATATTTCATCTTCTTATGAGGTTCCCAGACTTTTTCAGTTTTGTTAAGAAACAAATAATCAGAATCGTTAAATAACTCTTCCAAAGCAGGGGACAGAGCCAAGATTTGAAGCCAGGGTTTAGATACTACAGCCCATCTTCTTCTTTTTTTTAGAGATACCAAGGGATTAATGGCACATCACACCTAGGCGTGCTATGGCGGGAAGCAGAATGCCAGGGGAACGTGTACTTCATTCATGTCATTGCAAATTAGTTTATTTGGGTAATCTCTTCTGGCACATCACTTAGCAATAGCAGAGGATTTAAATTAGATTTTCTTTAAGGGGATGTCTATGACCAGATTCTTGCTTGAAGACCTTCAAGGCAGGCACTAGTGGTGGGGCCTGACGTCTGCAGCATATCCTTGTGAAGGAGAATCTGAGCTGGTCCCTCTACCTTCTGAGTTACTATGCTAAGAAAGGAAACAGACAAACAGCAGGAGGTTGCAGTTCCCAGAAGAGGCATTGTTCTTCTTCAACCACCTCTGCTGTCTGCCCTGTTACCTAAACAAGTATTACTCTAAATACCTGAAAGAGTCATCTTCCAGGAATACACCTGATACTTGCAAAACAGGCCAGGCTTCTGTCCATAGGACTTCAAGATGCAAGTAGGTTTTGGGTTTTCTCTGCATGCCTGATTGGTCCTTGTCATTTCCCTAACACCAGTTCATTTTCTGATTCTTTTCTCTTTGGCCAAGTGCCTCCTTTTCACACTGTGTTAGTAACAACCATTGGGTAGACCAGTGGCATGTATGGCTGGCTTGCATAGATCCCACTCTTCAACTTCATGTTTGAGCATATGCCATCTATTACATCTCCCTGTCCTGTGAGTGATGTTGCAATCAATACAAATAAACTTCAGGGGCCCTCGGCTATAGGTAAACTGTGCCAGCATAAATCGATGAGGTGTTGAGAAACTCTATGTCACATACTCTGATGCTCTGTAATTCTATGTTTCTGGCTACCAGAGCCCTCCCACAGATTCCAGGGCTTGGTTTAGAAAGCTCCCTGCCTTTTCCAACTTGGCTCACAATGATCCCACCCAAAAATCTGGACTTCTCAGGAGAGACAATGGAACAATGGGAACCATGAGGGCTGTGTTATTCTCACTATTTGACTCAATCTGAACTGTGTCCACTGTAACAATTAAGGTGTAGGCAAATCTCTCTCAAAATCATCCCTGGACCACCAGCATCAGAATTAGGCGCTTGTTAAAAATGTAGATCCCCTCGGGACCTCCTATTTATTCAGAATTTCTGCAGTCAATACCCAGGAATCTGAATTTTAGACAAGCTCCCTGTTGTGTCAGTGCCCCTGAAGGAAACTGATGACACACTCAAATTAGGATAATTTTAGGAGAGTTTAATAAAGGGATCCTTTCAGAGAGGTAGTCGGGGTAAGGAGAAGTCGCAAGTGCTGTGCGCTGTTAAGAGCCTTGGTGCAGCTATGCAGGGGCACACGCAGCAAATGGGTTGCTGGAATCTGGAGCAGAGGGACTGTGGGAAGGGCCATAAGATAGGACGTGCTTGGGATTTTGCCATGGAGGGACTCAGCCAGTGCTTGATGGCCCAATAGGGGTATAAGAACCCCAACCTCACTTTGCCAATCTTCTGCAAACCAGAAGCCAGAGGTAAGAGAGCCTCTTGTTTCACTACACAGGAGGCAGCCCCCTAGGGCATGGGGCACGGTGAGAAGGATGGTGAGTGGCTCTGCGGGACAATGGAGACTGCCCAGCCTCTGACTCACCCACAGCAAACCTTGAGAACCACTGGGCTAAACGTTTTTCTTGTCCCCAGCCGATTAAGGCCAGTTGCAGTTCATAAGTAAATGAGACAGAGGGTGAAGGGGAGTAAAAGAAGAGGTGAAAATGGAAGATCCTATTACGGGAAATCCAGGGAAAGCCAGAAATCCAGGAAAAGAGGGTGAGGGAGTCGCAGGGCTGTGAGCAAGTCTATGCTTCACTTCCCTGACGCGCTCCAAATTCCCCTCATGCTGCCCTGCACTTTTAGTCACCTTCTCGTGTGTGTGTGTGTGTGTGTGTGTGTGTGTGTGTGTGTGTGTGTGTGTTTTCCTGCCTCCTTTTGCTTGGCACGTTTTCACTAACTCCCCAACCTAGCATGAGACTCTTCTCTTCAGTGCTCTGGGAATTGGAGGCAGCATTTTGTGCGTTTTAACTCTTTCTGTGGTCTCCATGATCTGCTACAAGTGGTTCCCATATTCGTGGGCACTTTTTCAAGACTTCATCTGACTGTTTCTGGAAGAGTCTGTGACTACAGTCGTCCTCCCTTATCCACAGTTTTGCTTTCTGCAGTTTTAACTACCCTGCAGAACAGTACAACAAGATATTTTGAAAGAGAGAGAGAAAGACCACATTTACATAGCTTTTATTGCAGTATATTTTTACAACTATTCTAGTTTATTGTTGTTAATCTCTTACTACACCTAATTTATAAATTAAACTTTATCATATATACACATGTATAGGAAAACACATAGCATATAAAGAGTTTGGTATTATCAGCAGTTTTAGGCGTCCACTGGGGGTCCTAGAATATATTCCCCATGGATAAAGTGGGACCACTATACTTTCTAGCAAAGGTGTGACATTGAACAGAGAGGTGAGACACCAGTGAGAGCTACCAGACCAAAGGTGAGTGTTGGGGGAATCCTTAGAGAAAGCTTATTTGACATTTTTGAAAGAGTTTATTGAGGAACTCGTTAAAATTCAAGATTAACTAAATTGTCTCAAATTATATGTTTTCAGACCAGGGATTGCTGCCAGCTCCCTAAAAGTAACCATTTATCTTAAGGGTTTTTAGCAGTTCATATTGTGGAACTGGTCCCAAATCCTACCTTCATGATTTTTTTAAAATATGGAACACTTCACTAATTTGCATGCCATCCTTGCACAGGGGCCAATGCTAATCTTCTCTGTATCATTCCAATTTTAGCATATGTACTGCTGAAGCAAACAACTAAAAAACTAGGCATTTTTTTCAGTAAGAAAAATGCATACTTTTTTCCTTCTTTGATGACAAATTCTGCCCTCCAGCTATATTTTCTTTGTTACACACAGCTACACTTTGCTATGCCCCTGCATCCTTCTTGTTGCATCAGATTCCATGTAAAGCAAAGAGAATAAAAATTAGATGTATCTCCCATCTACCTGGGGAAGTCTGACGGCAAAGCATAAAATCCATTGACTTTTCCCCTCTGTTTTTAACTGAGAATGGAATTAGAATTTTACTCTCTTCTTCACACCCTACATCCATCCATTTGTTCATCTAAGTGCATACGCATTTCACCATAAAGACTCAAATCCACTGGGGAAGAACAAACAGTAATAGTTTACATTTTTTGAGCATTTACTACATACCTGTCATTATTCTGAATGCTTACTATAGATTATTTTATTTAATCCTCGCACGCACACTATGAGGCAGGTACTTACTATTGCCACTTTTCGAATGTGGAAGGTGAGGCACATGGCAGTTAAATAACTTGCCTAGGCTCAGACTCCTGCTAAATCTTAGAGCCAGGATTAAAACCAAGGCAGTCTGACTTCAGAGCCTGTGCCCTGAACCACAAAACCACGCTGCCTCTCTGAGTATGAAGAGTTTCTGTATTTAAGTTTGCCCCTCTGTTTCCTTTCATTATTCATTTTTTATCAACAGACATTCTTAGAGTGTCAAGCGCTGGTGGTGAGAAGCTGAATAAGACCAGTTCTCCTTTCGAGCAGGAACATGGGAGGTCTACAGAACAGGGGAATGACAGATCCCTGCAATATATGTGAGAGGCAGAATAGGAGGTAGGAATAAAGTGCCCTGGAAAGACAGAGCAGGAAGTGACATTTCAGGGAAGTTTTTGGAAAACTTCCTGGATGAGGTCGCAGTTAAGCCTGTCAAATAGCAGGTACTTAATAGTTATCTTTTGAATGAATGGCAATAGAAATTCATCAAGAAGAGAAAATGATGATAAATGAAAGAAACACCGAGGGCAGAGAGTGGCTCTTGACTTTGCTCCCCATTTTGAGACCCTATTTGTGTATTGCAGGTGGGCAGCAGAATGGGAGTTCCTGAGATTTAACTCTTGTGAGGTGCCCTGGGTCCCTGTGTGCCTGAGTCAGGACCTAGATGTGGCTGAGAGTCCAGCTCCCCGGTGCAGGGGAGGAAAGGTTTCTTTTCTTCGCACATCCATTGCTAGGTTCATGGGTAAGGCGCCCCTTACAAAAGACAGATTTACAAGACAAAGGTATACAAATGTATTAATGTAAGTTTAATGTGGACGGGAGACTTTGGAAATGAAGACCCAAAGAAAGAGAGAAGCTTGTTTATTTTTATGCTTGGGTTGATGAAGAGTGGAAAGTCATGCAGAAATATGATTGGAGGACACAAAGGTGTGATCTGATGGTAACAACCTGGGGGGATCTTAGCAAGACCTCCTTGTTCAGATTCTTCCTGGCCTCTGTGTCTTTGAGGATAAGGATGTTCCTTTCCTCTAGGTATAGGGATGGCACCTTTTTGTTTTTGTTTTTTTTGAGACCGAGTCTCATTGTGTCACCCAGGCTGGAGTGCAGTGGTGTGATCTCAGCTCACTTCAACCTCTGCCTCCCGGGTTCAAGTGATTTTCCTGCCTCAGCCTCCCAAGTAGCTGGGACTGCAGGTGCGTGCCACCACGCCTGGTTAATTTTTTGTATTTTTAGTAGAGACAGGGGTTTCACCTTGTTAGCCAGGATGGTCTCGATCTCCTGACCTCATGATCTGCCCACCTCGGCCTCCCAAAGTGCTAGGATTACAGGCATGAGCCACTGCACCCGGCCTGAAGGCACCTCTGGAATGAGGATCTTATGGCCTCTTTCAGGTGATCAGAAAATTCTGCCTAGGTTTTATAGTCTGCTTTAGGGGAGAAGGGCAAGAGAAGGTCAGAGAGTGTCCTTACTGCTTCTGCTGTTTTCTAAAATGCCAAGGGGCCATATTTTGGAGCAGCCTGTCCTGAACTCCAACAGCAAGGGTAGAAGAGGGCAGAGTGATAGCCCAGTCAGGAAGTGAATGAATGGGACTCACAGCCACACTAAGTGTCTCTAGTGACACCAAGAGCTCAGGTGAGGCTACATCAGCCAGGAGCCCCCAGGGGCCCAAAGAGGATGGTCAGGAGTAGGAGGAAGACCTCACTAGTCATAGAACAGAGATAGGAGGGCCGTTTTCTCTGCACATGCCAGTTTTAACAGTTGAATTTGCACTCCCCAGTGCTCCTAGAGACTCTAATATTGTGAGAAAGCCAATTCTTTCAGAATGTGGAAGACTCGTCAGTTGGACCTGCCAAATCCACCTGCATACTTTGCTATAGTATCAGAAATGATTCCTTTTTGTTTTATTTTCTCTCTCCCGAAGGACCAAGATGGACTTCCAGCCTGGATGTTTTGGTGGGGATTCTACCCAGTGGTGGGGGGAAGGACCACATGCCCTTCCAACCTTGCGTCAGCAATCCCACGAGGCCCGCCGTGAGTCACTGCCAGCGGCCCAGACTCAGCTGTGTGGAGTCTCAGACCCTGCGGCGAAACTAGCTAAGTTCATGGGTCTTTCCTGTCTGTGTTCTCAGTGACTCACCCGAAACAGATAATAACAGTGAGGTTGGGCGTACCATGTGACTGGTGCCAGCCAGAACAGGTCATGCTGTTAACCCTTGGATCCCAGGCCACCGACTGCTGACTCCCAGACCCTAGGACAGGCCCATGACACACTTGAGTGGTGTCTCCTTCCTATCTCTCTTGGTCAAGGTTTCAGTTTTGGAAATATGACCTTCCCTTGTAAAGGATCTCAAACTTGGGGTGGTTACTGATAGAGACTGCATCAATAACTGTTACCCAGGAGGGGCCCATTGTCCTAAAACACCACCAGAGCACAAGTGAGAAGTTTTCATTCATCAAATTGGGTGTTCTTCAAAGTTTGCCAAGGTGCAGATCCTGACTCCTTTCCTGGTTCTTTCCATCAGTTGGGCAATTCCCAAAGACTGGGGAAAGAAAGAGAAAGGAGGAATTTAAGAATGGAACAGATGATTTCTCCCACCTCAGACAAGCAGACTGTGAGCTCGCCGTGTATCTTAAGTATTTGTGGGCAGGGTCTCAGGCAGGACCATAACATGTCAGCATATGACTTAAAGGCTTGGTGACAGAACAAGGATCCACCCAGCTCAGCTGCCCTGCCAGGGTGTCCTCATTGCCTCACCAGCTTCAGATCACTCCCCAGGGATGCTGCATTAATTATGAAAACCTCTGGTCAAGGTTGAAAGCCTGCAGGATATGTACTATGACCTCATCATTCACATGGGATAGTCCAGAGGTCTCTAAGACTCTCCAATATATTCTTATGATACAACCTTTACCCCATAATGTGTGACAGAGCATAACTCAAAATTTAAGTGATCCTTTGCTAACCCTTAATGAGCTTAAAGTGAAAACACAAAACAAACAAACAAACAAAAGACAAGATGAGCTGAGATGCTGAGGCTGGGCAGTGATCTGAGTGCTGAGAGTTGCTGATTCTTCAAGATACACGTTGCTCCAGGTCATGGGGCAGGGTGTATATGTACATATGTGTGTGAGTGTGAGAGAGTGGGCGACTGGGTGGGAGACTGGAGTAGGGAGAGGGATGGGACGTATTGCTATGGAGAGAGAGCAGTGAAACAGGCAGCACGAAAGAATACAATCATGTCAGACAGTCGAGGATCTGGGTCTCAGCCCTGACATTCACTACCCAAGTGGCTTTGACAATTCATGAGCCTTCTCTCTTTCACCTGTAAAGTAGGATAACGAAGGTAGATTTGTTAAGTGAGGAGATAATATGTGTAATTGCCTAGGAGAGTTCTAGTCACACAGCAGATCATCAGTGGAGGTCCATTCCAATGATGACTGACAACTAGCTGAGAAGTGAATGAGCAAGCCAGGCCAGAAAATTTTATGAACAGTGAAAACTGCAGCCCAAAGTTCTGTGGCTTTGGAACTTTATCCAAACACCTGTATCCTATTTTATGGTGTACAAACACTTTCACTTATGTCACCTCATTCTTCCTGTCAGAAACCCTCTAAGGAAGTTATTGTAGTGATGAGGAAACTGAGGCCCAAGGCCACACAGTGGGCAAGGCTGGAGCTGGACCCCAAGTCCTATGCATCTTTATGCTACCCCATGAGGGAGCAGCTGCAAGTCATGAACGCACGTCTGTCATGCAGCATCATGGGTGTGGCACCGAAAGGATGAGCTCGAAAATGAAACATTATAAAGATTTTGTGTTAACTGCAGAAACTCTAGAAACCAGGCATTGATTCCTTTACTCCAGAAATATTTATTGAGGATCTACAATGTACTGGGCACTGATCCCAATGCTGAGGATACATCAATGAACAAACCAAACAAAGCCCTGATTCCCAAGAGACAACAGTAAACAATAAGCATAGTAAGTGAGTAAAATATGTCATATTTTAGAGGGTGTTAAGTGCTTTGGGAAGAGGAAGGAGTAGAGCAGAGTAAGAAGGATCTGGATTGCAGGCCACAGGGTGGTTGCAATTTAAAATAAGTTAATCCAAGTCAACCAAACTAGGGAAAAGATTGAAGTTGGGGGGCAAGGGAGTGAGGAGTGAATACCCAGAGGCAGAGTGTTCCAGGCAGAAAGGAAAGTCAGAGTCAAGGCCTAAGGCAGGCAGGTGCCTGGCATATTTGAGGAAACTTCAGCACCCAGAGCACAGTGCTGGCACCATGAAGATTGATGGATTGATTATGATGGTCGATCACCAGCCCACAAGCTCAGTTTTATGGTTTCTGGAAAGTCTATTCAAGACTACAAGGGCCTTCCACTGATACACTCACAAATCTGAGCCTCTTGGGTCAGTACATTGAATGGGATACTATCGTTTTAGTAAGGATTCTTTTCTCTATCAAGGGAATCTTTTCAATAGTGAATTGTGTTCTTGTACTTAAAATATTTCATCTCTAAAGGTTCCATTGATGTCTGACTCTGCAGAAATTACTTGGTGGTGTACACAGGACCCTGATATAGGGATCTCTATTGATGACACTTGACCTGCTGCTGTTTAGTTATATGTTCCATAAAGACAGCCCACAGGTCCCATCTCTTTACTCAGGCGCTGAAGTGCTCCCTGCATCTGGCACCTCTTGTCCCCGCATCCTTACTTCCTCTGCTATCTTTTACACACCCCTCACTATAAGTCAAGCTAGAAACCTGTGCTCTCCAAATCCTGCCAGAACCAATTTAGAAGAAAAAAATTTTATCTGCATAAAAGTTTGTATAAAACAATTAAGCATACATTGAAATCTATATTTGTATTTAATTTCCCGATAGCTTTAAACTAATGTAAAATATTTTTAAATATTTTTGGCAAATAAAGTTTGTCCCGGCCCCCTCCAGACAGTGTGCTTTTCCTGGTGTTACCTGTCTCTCCGTTCTTTGCCTTAGCTTACCCATACTTGGTATCAGTTACCAGTGTATCTGCTTAAGAAAAAATTTAAATCAAAAGTGTGTGGCAAACATTACAAAACAGTTTTCATAGAAAATAAAATATTTTTAGATACAAGTTAATGCTTCCCAGGATTAGCAGCAGGTAAAATTCTAGGAGACCCCTGTCTCTTTTCCCCAAGCAGAGAAGGTCACTGCTAAATGATCACTGGCAAGAAGCTCCTGGGCTATAGCACACTTTGCAAACTACAAAATCACAACAGCCAGAATTCCTGGTGTTTGTACTATAATTCTGGATATATTTACTTGCTATATTTTTTAGACTTAATCTAGTCTTTTTCTCTTTCTCTCTCTTACACTGGCATTTTTCTTCTTAACACCATTTGAGGTGAGAAAAGTTGTAAGAAAATAATTAAAGTTTGAGTCTTGGTTCTTCCCATCTTTAAATGGATAACAATAGCAACAGTAATAATAGCAACACTAGTAACAATAGCAACACTAATACCCATAGCAACACCAACAATCGATAAAAGACTCTAGGCAATGATTGAAGTGATAGTATTGGAGAGACAAGCTGACATGCAAACACCAACTATAAGAAGAAAAAATTGAGGAGAGTAAAAGACAAACTAATCCATAAAGTAAATTAGACATTGATTTTTAGAATACCCTTTACTTTCAAGTTTTAGTTTCAGGCCTCTGTTAATTTTACTCTATGCTAGATAAAAAGTAAGGGGTTTCTGCAGTCATAAGAGTGTGCTCTTTGGGAGGTTCCACACATCATTATTTCCTTGCAAT
This sequence comes from Hylobates moloch, assembly GCF_009828535.3. Classification (NCBI taxonomy): domain Eukaryota; kingdom Metazoa; phylum Chordata; class Mammalia; order Primates; family Hylobatidae; genus Hylobates; species Hylobates moloch. The sequence continues at coordinate 55,497,704 of NW_026652293.1, forward strand.
GCCAATGATTCTGGAAAAAATGAGAAACAGATAGTGAAGAGAGAAATGAGAATAAAGGAAGCTGGACCTAAGAATTAAGTTCATCACCCAATAAAATACTTTACTTTTAGACTGATATTGTAAAAAAAATTCCCTGAATTCTCAATAGGCAGTGGCATTTACTGTATTAAAACATCTGAAAAAGTGTGTGTGTGTGTGTGTGTGCTCCTAGTTACAAATTATGCAGGAAAAGCAATTTTCCCTACTTTCCCCTATTTTGGGGATGAGATTAAGTCTAGAGTAAGAGACAACTATTTAAGGCAAATCATTTTATTGTAAAATTAGGATTATATGGTTCTGTAAGGGCAAGAAATAATTCTGGATTTGGGATGAGGGAAAAAAGGAAATGGAGATTTACACACATACACACACGCACATGCACGTACACACACACACATGCCATAGTCCTTGATTCTTCCCATCTCCATCCCTAACCACATCTACCTCACATGATAGTGGGTCTCAATTCTTTTTGTTTTTTTCCATGTAAGTACAAAGATGGTGCACAGATCCTGAGCTATAGAGCACTCCAGGAACCCCCAGCCATGCAGCTTGGAGGGGCCTGGGGCCTGAGAGGCAGAGAGATCAGAGACACTGGAAGAAAACACAGCCAATGAAGAAAGGAAGGCAGTTCAGATGATTTTTTTAAATTGCACACTAACTCCTCCAGAGGAAGAGAGAGTAGAGAGAGAAGCCTGGGGCTCAGGAAGATGGAGAAGAAAGAGAAAAACCTCCCAACCAGCAGATGCATATACTTTCCCCCTGTTTGTTTTTTTCTAAATCTGGTTGCAGGAAAAAAAAGCCCAAGCTATAGTTACTAATATGTAAGATATGACCCAAATGCAGAAATCTTCCCTTCATCATAAACCAGGTAAGTATAATAATAATAAAAACAAAGCACTCAGAGGTTATGGGAAGAAAGTATTTCTGCTTTCAAAACTTTGATTGGAGAACTTTGTTTATTTGAAAAACAGAGCTTTTAAATTATACTTTGTTTATGACATTTGGTTTATTAGACTTTCTTCCACTTCTGCTAGATTGTAGCCGGTCAGAGCCAGTGTCCCCAGCAATCCTAAATAGCTAACCATGTTCACACTGAAAGCATTACACACCATGCATACACAGACACACACACATACACACATGTACATATGTACACACACACACATCCAGCCATTCTTTGAAATCCAGCTCTTATCCCTCCACATCCTTTTTGAACACTTCCTGGGTTTTCAGCCTATGTGATAATGAGAACCATACCATGTTACTTGGTTGTTTATGAGTTAGTTACTTCTCTGGAACTATTACAGATTCTGAGCACCTTGAAGGCAAAAATCCCTTTGTACTCCTTGTCTCGCCTTTCTGTCTACTGCCCTCTACTCATCATGACACAGGTTGAGCACCTAGTGTGTAATGTAATCGCTTTGTAATTGTACAGACAATAATAGACACATCACCACTAAGCTTTATCTTCCTCTGACAGTAGGCAAACTCCATGACAAGATCTTTTACTACCTTTTTATTTATTTATTTATTTATTTATTTATTTATTTATTTATTTGGTTTTACCACATGCGTCTTTTTAAAGGCAGTCCTTTAGGATATTTCAAAGAAATCCCTGATTACATTTTACAAAAGTTTGCTCCCTGCCCACCCTCACCCACCAATGCAACACAACTTAGCAAATGCAATTTTTCTCCAGGTATGAACACTCAGAGAGGACAAGGATGGGATTCAGTTCTCCCTTCAGTCATCTGCCTGGGTGGAGATCTGGCCCCTGTGGCTTTCATCACGACCGCCTGCAGCCTAACCATTTAGGGTACACAGGAGAGGGTGGCTCTTTCTTGGGGAGATCATTGTTCAAAAGCCCCCCTATACCGTTTGTCTCTCTGCTGTGTTGCCTGCCAAAAGCAATGTCTGATGCCTCCACTTGGCAGCCACAGGCTGTGAGGTCATCTTTTCACCACTTGCCGTTCCTTCAGCATTTAAGCTCTCTGGCAGTGACTCAATGTTTACAATTGTATTAACCTGTGAGGAACGCCGTGGCTGTGTCGAAGAACAAGGCCCTTGCTGGCACCAAGGTAAGTGTGGACATGTTCTTGGGAAGAGGAGAGGGGAGGGGGCAGGGAGCCAGGCAGAGCGTGGTGGGATACCTGTGTGTGGGGAGCTCTCTTCCGCTCTTGGCAGGACATCCAGTTCCCAAAGAAGGAGAATGACCTGTCATGCTCAGTCTAGTTTGTGCTGTTGCTTGGAGGAGAATGACCCATTGCTGTCTTGTTCACAGGCCAGAGTGAGCAAACCCCCCATGCAGCCAATACACATGCGTAAGGGAGGCATAACGACATCCATGCAAAAGGAGACTCTCGGGTAATGTTACCCTTTAGGGGCCCAAATAAAACATACGTGCTGAAAATCAATCTCGCTCCTAGAGTGGGAAAAAGCAAGAGAAAGTGCTTTCTGCTATGGAGGTGAAGACACACAGGAAGGATAGGCCTGAACAACTCAAAGGAGTCCTTCAAACTCCAGAGAATAGATGGTCATCAGCAAAATGCTCTAACAGTTTCTAAGTACAGTGAGCTCACAAATTTAATTCTCAACATGACTCAAATGTGCACACACATGAGACACACTCTTTGCTTTGTCTGTAAAAATGATGGTTTCTTTCCTAAGGGTTCACTGACTGATTGGGGTGGGGTAATAATTTAGAGCCCCACCAATTTCAAGCCTAGTTGCATCTGATCATTTATACAGCCTCTTTAATGAATGTTTAGCCAAGGGCAAATGCTGGGCTTTCAGATACCTCTGCCTTCTTCCTCCCTTCCAGGGAGGGAGGTGGTATCATTAGAACTGGTATCTAAGTAAATGATGCTACCTTGTGGGAGATGGGAAGGCTATGGGTCCTCCAGCTTCTTTGGTTCCTAGACAACTAAATGGTTGCCCACTCTGCTGCCATCTGTGCACGTGCATTAGGCTGAAGTTACTCAGCCCCTGAGGACTGTTTTTAGGTCCTGACCATGATATATAGGAACAAAGGGTAGCAACCAGAAAGCTAAGCTTCAAGGCTTCCAGCAACCAGACCATGCGGTATGCCCAAGCTGACCTTAATGGAGCTGTGCCCAGGGAAGGATAAATCTGCCTTCTCTCAGGGTGCATATAGGGAGCAAACCAAGAGTCTCACAATCTTAAACATTCTAGAGTGAAAGTTTATTTCTGAAGAAGGTTAGAACCCAGATTGACAATGTGATCATCTAGTCCAGTGATATTTCAATACAACTTAGCAGATACTTTACAAAAAATGAATTTGAAAGCCAGTATGCCAGACAGATAAAAGTAGGTCCCTTTCTACTTATTGAGACCCATAGGGAGGGACCAGAACTTTTCCCAATGTGAGCTCCAGGGCTTCACAGATATTTTTCTATGGAAATCACCAATCTTTTCCAAACTCATCATTTCCTAGATGAAGAAGCTAGGACATAATTAATTGAAGTAAATTATCACAGAAATTGCAAATGGGAGAGCCTAGACTCAAAATATTTCTCCAAACTTTCTACTATATTATACATTTAACATCCCCAAAAGTTTAACTTGATCATAAGAACTAGGTGTTGTTAATGTTCAATTTCAAACCCACATTTTGATGCCCCCAAAGGCAATGGCTTCTATTGGCAAAAAACAATTTATTATCAGAAATAAGTCATTCTAACAATCATACTTAAGTGCATAAAGAGTGAAAAATTCTGACATGTTTCATTCTGACTAGTCTTTACTTAACAACTTTCTTATGTCTAGCCCTGATGATACATCCCGACAATGTCTCTAACATATAGTCATGTTAAAGTCACAGAAACACAAGCAGGCATTGCCTACTCATCACAGTCTACTCTTCTTTCTGTTTAGCTTGGGTCTATTCTAATTAATACACTATTAAGAAATAGACGAATAAACCTCAGTATGTTAGCAAACTGTTTTACATACTTGCTGAAGTAAAGCCTACTTGGGATTCACAGAACAGAGAAGCAAGTAAATGACTTTAGGCCATGATTAGAATGCCCACAGAAAGAATACAAGAAGAAACATATTTCAAGGAGGCACTGAAGATAAATATATGAAGCACTTTTAGCCCCGTATCAAGGCAACTGGCATTCAAACCTTCAAAACCCTGGCCAATGTGAATTAGTGGGGCATTTATTGCATGGCTGATAATTTATAAACACACTTTGTTGCTACACAAGTTCAGGCAATTACTGGGCAATTATACCAGCAAACCACCTAGTAATTAAAAAGATGGAGTCTTGTGTGGGCTGCCATTTGGGCAGCAGCGGCTTCTTTCTTAATTCACTGACATGATCACATTCTCTTGAGAAGATCAAATGCCTTCAGGAGCCAGTAGATAGATGACCCACTTGTAAAGCAACTGAATTACAAGAAGGAAGATGCCTCTTATTCTGAAATGGTTCAAAGCAGTTCTTCCTTAGTTAAGAGAAAAGCCGTAAGTGACCAAGAAACCATGTCTGCAGATGCCTAAGCCCAAGGTGCACATATGGGGTGAACATTTATGTGCCAAGTGTCTGCCAAGTGCAGGGTACATGAGTAGTCTTGCAACAAACACATGACCCTTACACGAGATCTGTAAGGTTCTGGGCATGAGATTGAGTGTTTTACATACACCATCTCATTTAATCTTTACAACTAGGCTGTAAGGGAGGAATATATTATTATTATTTTTATTTTAAAGACAAGGCTTTTTAAAGAAAAGCTAAATAACAAGAGCCCACCTTCTCTCTGCTAGTGAACGGTCAACTTGGGACTTTAACCCACATCTTCTAACTGCAGATTCTCTGTTTATTCCTTTTCAGTATTTCCTTTTTCTGGGAGGAGGGAAGATTGAAAAAAATTTAAAGATGTGATTCTAGCCTTCCAGGAGATGACTGAGAGTGAAATAACTCTGGAACAATTGGAAGTAGATCATGAGACAGGGCAAAGGAATATAATGTGGATTAAAGCACCAGTCAAGAGTAGAGGGCTAAACACATGTGTTCTGAATGTACACAGTTAATCCGGAAGGATGTCATAAATGGGTGTGAATTTTGAGTCTGGGTCTAAAAATTATGAATGACTATTTTTAACCTCATCTACCACAAGTGTTTAATTATGTTGCTATACTTCCATCAGCCTATTTCTGTGACTATTGGACTGAGAGTTGAAAATATATTTTTCTTACCCTTGAAAATATGAAGTGTTGAAAATTGCTGACAGGTGTGATCACGTTTTGACTGAAAAACCAGCTGGTTTGGTTTGGGGCCTGATTTCAGGTGCTTGATAACTAGAGCCTTAATACATTTCTTTTCCTTATTATTTCAGAGAGTACTGCCAAGCTGGGAGACAGTGCTGTTAACAGTTATCAAGTTCTGTATGAGCCTTACTAGTATGGAGACAAGTAAACCAGGCATAAGTGGTAGACATTTGGACCAACTTTAACAACTAAAATATGTACTCATTTCTTGTCCTAGAAACAATTGCAAATAACAGGAATCCAGTTTCTACTAGTGTGAAGAATCCTCAGGTTGGTTGAATGAGAAATTTCTTAACGTCAAGTACTAGAGTGGGTGATGAGATACAGAAGGAGGGATATGGAAAGAGACCTGGTTTTACCTGTTACCAACAGGTTGGCTTTATCACTCTATCCTTTACTATTTGTCTTTACACAATTAAAACAATACAATGTATTTAAATGTGAAATGTATGTAAAAGCACTTTGTCATTTGAAAAAATTCTACAGTCATAAGATACTGTTATATTAATGCCCTAAGTCCTTGGTATACAATTCCAGGTCAGTGAAATTCACATATACTTGTAAAAGTTCAAATATGTTCTTACATATTTATAATTACTGTCTTAGTCCATTTGGGCTGTTATAACAAAATACCATAAATTGGGTGGCTTATAAACAACAGAAAATTATTTCACTCAGTGCTAAAGGCTGGAAGTCCAAATTCAAGATGCTGGCAGAGTCAATGCCTGGTGAGCCCCGATTCCTCAGAGATGACATCATCTTGCTATGTCCGCACATGGTGGAAGTAACAAGGGTCTCTCTGGGGTCTTTTTTTTTGTGAAAGCACCAATCCCATTCACAAGGGCTCTCCCCTCAAGAGCTAATTACTTCCTAAAGGCTCCACTTCCTGATACCATCACCTTAGAAGTTAGTATTTTAACATATGAATCTGGAGGTGGGACACAAACATTCAAATCACAGCAATTTACTAATAACCATAATCCAGGAATAACATATTATTTAAAATAATGGATTAATATTGACAGTAAGAATATTTTTAAATCTCTCTATAAATTTCTAATTGGTTATCATTGCTCTAGAAAATAATTGTTATTCACAACTGAAAAATCCAATTCAATGACCCTGAAAGCATGGTAGTCAATGAATCTAAGTCATGGAAATATAAAAGTCTCACAATATTCTTTGTTTATATTTTCCCTCAATGGAACCACTAACTTGGCTATGTGACATTGGTGAATGGCTTGGCTGTTCTGCACCACTGGCAACACACCTATAAAATATCCTAATCAGACAGTTCTTTGCCTCCCTTGGGACAGAATGAGAAAACATGAGATCCTATCTGTTGTTACGACCCTAGGGTGTCACAGACAAAAGAGCTAGATAAGCCCACATTTCTGACATCTTTAAGGATAATGATAATGCTCAAAAATAAACTTTTTTCCTCTTTTTTTTTTAAACAAAGTTATGTTCAGTTTTCAGTTGGTAAGCCAGCTGCAGAATGCCAACTAACCCTTCCACCTCATGTTGTTGTTGAAGGCTGCAGATGTAGGAAGTAGTACTGATGAAACCTATTTTGTTTGGAAGCAGCAGTGTTAATACACCAATTTTGACTGACCTCCCTCGCTCTTCTCGGATTCCAGCCCCCATACCTGCTGTTCTATGAATTCTGTTCAACCCGAATTAACCAGAATATGAAAGCTGTGTCCTCAGTAGCCAGGCAGTGAGGGCAGTAATTTGACGTGGAACATGAGGCCTGGTCTTCCAGGGTGGTAGCGCAGAGTGATGACTGCATCTCAGACATCCTGCCTACAATCAACCAGGTTTAGGAGTGGCAAGCAGGCCATGCGGAATCGAGAGCCATCAGACTGGGGCAGGGGGGAGTTGCCCAAACACACTTATCAGGGTTTTCTGCCTTGGAAACAAAAGCAAAGACCTATAGGAATGAAAAAGTAACCAACTGAAGGAAAGGTTACCCATAGCTGGTGAGGAGACCTGGGGGTGTGGCATCATGGAAGCTACTGAATGGAAGGTTATCAATAATTTTCCTCAGATAAGATTTAGGAAATTCTAAACAGAAAAATTGGACCAATTTGATTTTGCCATGTTTTTAGTCTGCATTTCTTATTGTTGTCATCACCAGTTTATTTTTATAGCATAACTCATATAAGAAATATCCAAGCTAAGTACAGAACTGAAAGTCCCAAGAGGAGAATACTGGGAGAGGAAGAGCTGAGAAAGCCAAATGCCCCGAGATTTTTGTCTAGAGGGGCTTGTGGCTCTGAGGACATACTTCCCCAGACAGAAGCCTCCAAGCTAAAGGGATGTGGAAGCTTTAGGAAAATCTGGGGTGGAAGAAACTGCCAACTCTGTCCTGTAAACAGGTTTGCCGTACAGGTAAAAAAAATATCACAGCTGTGACAGGGACATCCTAGCAGAGAAATGCTACTGTACTAAGAATCCACCTCACTTTCTCTCCCCAGCCAGCACAGCCAAGCATGCAGCAGGCATGCAACCAAGATAGCTGCTTCTTCCTGTCCTACCTCATCCCCTCTGACAGTTCCATAATAACCTGTGTACACTTTCTGGCAACCTTGCTTCTCTAGGTCACGCCTTCCAATGGAAGGGGAAGCAGTGACAAAGGTGAAAATCATGGCGGTAACAGAAGCCATTTACAGTGCTGAGTCTCCAACCCACAATCACTGGGCATCCCATGGCTTTAAGGTATGATCCGTTCTTGTGACCACCTGCTTCCAGGTATCTCACAACATTTTGCTGAGGATTTGTCTTGAGTTTCTTCCACTCGCTGCAGAAGGAGATGCTGAGACAAAGATTAGGGTACAAGTAGTTTAGTTGGGAGACAATCACAGAAAAAACGCTGGTGTGGGGGGCACGGAATGTGAGACAGGGAAACTAAGGCAGCCAGTAAAGATGTATTACCAAGAAGCAAATTACCAATGTGGGCAACTGAAGTTTAGTCCTTCTGGGGGAAATCCAGGAGAACTCCATGAAACATACATTTCAGAGGACACAACCAGAGAGGTGGGAAAGGAGGGTATTGACACCCTAACCCCATCAGTATGGGTTGAGAGCTCTTGTGAAATAGAAATTAATTCCCTGGCATTTCTGGCCTGCTGCACCAGTGGACAAACCAGTCAAAAGCTCTCAAACAGGCCGGGCATGGTGGCTTATGCCTGTAACCCCAGAACTTTGGGAGGCTGAGGCAGGCAGATCACCTGAGGTCAGGAATTCGTGACCAGCCTGGCCAACATGGTGAAATCCTGTCTCTATTGAAAATACAAAAATTAGCTGGGTGTGGTGGCACATGCCTATAATCCCAGCCACTCCAGAGGCTGAGGCACAAGAATTGCTTGAACCCGGGAGGCGTAGGTTGCAGGGAGCTGAGATTGTACCACTGCATTCTAGCCTGGGTGACAGAACGAGACTCTGTCTCAAAAAACAAAAACAAACAAACAAAGCTCTCAGGCAAGGGTTGATGGTTGGAAAGTGTCCCTTATTCACTAAAGTGGGAAAGTGGGAAGCGTAAGGGATGTAGCCTGGGGCACTGGAGTTTCTGCCACACCATGGAAAGTTTTCACTGGTGAAATCCATTTCTGCTCCACTGCCTATCTCAGTGATCACGAGCTGCATTAATGACTTCTGCCTGAGTTCCACTCCTGCAAAATTATAGCTGATGCAGGAGAGGGCTATTTCCCAACTAGGGTTATAATTCAGGTAAAAGTTTCCCCAGAGTGTGGCCACACTCTCATCTTCTTAGAAATCTGTCTTCGAGATCTCAGAACAAGCTTTCTAGACTGGGTTAAATTGGGTTAAATTCATAATTCATATGGCGCCAACCAGGGTCCCAACCAAAACCAGTCTTTCAGTCTGTTTGCTGAAAGCCATCTCAGGTCCTACACAGAGACAGCTTCAAGGTGAGTTGTCTTACCTGGTGATTATCTGAGGTTAGTGTCATCTTCTATCTTCTTTCAAGGATCTGAGGCCCATTTTCATAGGCCTGATTTTTGGTCTCAAAATCTATGTTGTGGTCTCCCACAGAGGCTGTCAAACATGATGCCAGTTCTCCAGAGGTGAGCGTCTGGTGTAGACCTCCATGTACCCCACATTTTCACATTGCCTTGTCTCACTCTGTAACCCTGTTGTGGGTTTCTGTAAGATAGGTTTGCTTCTCATATATTCCTGTGCTTGCCAAGTATAACTTTCGACATTTGAGGATGGTCATTAAATGTTAGTTGAATTTTTGCTTAGGAAAGGCAGAAACAAGACCCAAGGTCCCATCCAGGTGCTTGTGGTTCAGGATCATAGCTGGTCCTGCCATTCCACCAGGACACAGGAGCCTCTCCTGCATCACCTCCTTGGACACTACCATGTTCCCGAGGAGACAAGATGGAGTAAGGGCTGTTCAGCTTTTAAGCTTATGTTTATGACACAGGAGGAGCAGAGGTCAACAAGAAATGTGTGAACACAGAGAATGGCACTATTATCTTCTATCTGCAGGAAGAAGGACGGAAAAAGGGGGAAGGGGCAGCCAAGAACACCTAGGCAGCTCCAGGGTGTGCCGCTCCACTCTGCCCTTGGACATCACAGTGGAACTTGGGCGATGCTGCCAACGTGACATGTGCATTTTGTTAAATTTCTGAAGAAGGGTGGAGACAATAGTAGCAACAACCTAGTACTCAGGACCCAAATTTAGAAGGAAACATGGAGTCACTCAGTCCACTTTTTAAACTTTCAGATGAGAACTTGGAGGCTCATAGATCAAGAGACAGAAATGTGCTCAAGGTCACATAATAGTTGGTGGCCAACCACAGGGATGCTTTTGCTTTGAGGGATGCTGTAGGGTTGTCAGGCCTCTCTTCACAAAAAGACTCATAAAGAGTCTACATCCCCTAAATATAGACATAATGTGCAGATAATCACAGAACAATAATTTTTCTAAGCATGTACCTTACACGAAGACACCCCTAAGACTAACCTCAAACATGCACACACACACACACGTGCGCACACACATACACACACAGACACACGCACATACATTAAGAGCCTCTTCCAAGGAACTTGAACACAGCTCCAAGCCCCTCCATTTGGGTGTGTTAGGAACAGTTCCAGAGAGGGTGGATTTGGCAGCAGGTGAAGTTACTCCTGTTTTTTGTTTTTTTTAAAATTTGTTAAGCAATTCTACATTCATGTATTTAGGGTTTATCTAGCTGTGACCATCATTGTAAAAAAATGCTGAGATATATAACAGAATAACCCTAATATAATATGGACATACTCTCTAGCTTTGGGAGTTTGATAGCTTAATAGTCAACATCAGACCCAACATTCATGAAGTAGGGACAATGCAGAGTATGTTTAAATGCTGGGCACTGGAACTGATCTGTGCTAGAGGAGCTCAGAGGTAGGTGAGCTTCCCGGTGGCTGAATGGGGATGGAGAAGAAGTCATGGAAGGGATAAGGATGACAGGTCAGGAAGCTTCTACCCTCACAGAGGCAGAGGCAGAAATGGGTTCTACCCACACCACAGCAACAGCAATGGGAAGAAGGCAAAAATGGAATGTCAGGGAGCTATTGCTCCTGCCTTCAGGCCAAAGTCAGGGATCCCAGGCAAGACTTGGGATGAGGAGACCTTGCTTGTCCCAACTAAGTTCCTTAGTGGGGAGAATTAGGTTGTGTGCTTTGTAAGTTAAAAAAGTGGAAACATACCTGCTCATTCCCTCAGGCAGAGGCTTAATTAACACAGAACTATAAAATGTAACACTCAGTTCTTCAAAAAATAATGTTAGGTAGTAATTCTCAATTTGCATGGCACTGGATTTAAAAACTTCATGAAGATTTATAGAAAGGGTGAAGCACTGTTACAACTGCTAAATGAGAAAATCTAAATCTTGAGAATGAGTGGCAGGGGAGAATGGAGAAATTATAAATCTGCCAAATGTTTGAGTCAACATCATATTGGAAGATAAATTGAAAACATCTGACTGTGAAAAATCATGGTTGCAGACTGCACTGACAAGCTCTTGGTTAAGACGGTAGAGTATAAAAAGTTGAGAATCACTGCATTCAATGATTCTGTCTTTGTGTCAAATTCCCGCTAGTCCAGAAAGGATTGCTTTTCTTAGTAGACTATATGAGTTGGTGAAAAAAGATCTCTACATAAAATAAACATAAAATGAAGATCAAATAATAAAATGTAGAAACCATACATAAATATCTGGACCAAAAGTTTTTAAAAAAACAAACACAGAATCTCCTACAGACATTTCCAAATATGTAGTCACTTAGTTGATTGACAGAATTCTCATTTCTTTCTAAGCACTGAGTATTTTATAGAAGTCACTTCCATTATAAAACATTTATTCATGTATATTTGCCCTACATAATTTTCATCTTGGTAATATTTCTCCATCTTGAAAAAGCAGTCAAAGGCGTCCTTGAAGGCTTCTTTTAGAAAATGCACATTGCCCTTTAACAGTACAGCCATGATTAAATCAAATTGTAGGCAGAGGCTTGTCCAAGCAAGGCCTGGACAAAAAAACAAGTTATCTCACTCTTCTACTTTGGACTAGGTGTCCCTCATGCCACATCTCCCCACTTTCCAAAGCTACTAGTTATTCTTAAGAACACTTTCCCAGCACACAGAAGTATGTAGACTCTAGAGTTTAGATATTATAAATTATAGAGACATGATGGCAGTAGAGCATTGACTTCTCTTTTTCCTTGATAAAATATTTAAGTGACAAATTTTAAAATGGAATGAGAGGAAATCTGACAGGTAAATGCTCTGTAGACATCTCAAGGGAGACAGATTGTTTTTGAAGGTGGCCAAAAAAAAAAAAATAAATAACCCTAAATATCCTGTTTAAATCAGTTTGGAAATTTTGAGATAAAAATACCAAAGGAGGAAATGATGGATGTAGTTATCATACATGATCATTCAAATGACCTTAGTAATAGAGTAATCCACACACCTCCCTCTCCTAAACAGATGAGAACATGAAGGATCAGTGACGTAAAGTGACTCATCCTGACACAAAACGAATTAGTAGCAAAGCTAGGGGTAGACCTCAGACCTCTTAATTTTTTTTTTTTTTTTTTTTTTTTTGCATTTCTTCACCATACAGTACTCTTTAATAAGCTGGAATTGAATCCATCTGCTATGGTTTGAATGTTTGTCTCCTCCAAAACTCATGTGGAAATTTAGTTGCTATTGCACCAGTATTAAGAGGTGAGACCTTTAAGAGGTGATTAAGCCCTGAGAGCTGCACTCTCAGAGGTGGGACTGGTGCTGTATGAAAGGGCAAGTTTCACCCCATCCTGCTCCCTCTTACCCGTTTGCCTTCCATCATGGGATGACAATTTCAATCATGGGATGACATAGCAAGAAGATGACCCCTTAAACTTGGACTTCCCAGCCTCCAGAATTGTGAGACAATATATTTCTTTTCATTATAAGTTACCTAGTTTCAGGTATCAAGTAGCAAAAACTGAACTAAGACACCATATAAACATCAAAGTAATTTATTTAATTTATTTGAAATCGAGTCATTTCTTCCCCCACCACATCCCCTGTACCTGTTCTGCCCCATCTAAAGTGTCCTAAGGCACAGATGTGATCATCCTGTTCTTTTGACAAAAACCAATAATAGCTCCTTATTTGTGACTAAGAGAGAGAGCCAAACTCCATAGGCTGGTTCCTCAGTAGCTCTTCCGTTCTTCACAATGCCTTTTCACTTGGAGTGTTTTCCAACCAAACAAAGCCACCTGCTGCTATACAGCCTCCTCTACTCTTCCTATTCATTCCTCCTGAAAAGCCCCCACCACAGTCTTCCCCGGTGAAAATTCCATTTGTCCTTAAGGCCAGACCACATACTGCCCCCTACAGGCAGCCTTCCACGACTCAGCTTTATGCAATTGCTCCTTCTGCTTTGCTTGTTTCTCTCTGTATCAGCTTTTATTACTGTCTGCCACCTGCTAGTTTGCAAGTTCTTTGAGGGAAAATTCCTCTCCTACTTATGCTACAATTCCAATGCTTTGTACAGCACATAGTAGGTGTTCAGTTAAAAACAATTGTTGAAAAAGCAAATGTGTAGTTTAATTAAAACTATAACAATCTCACCTTCCCCTACCCAAGAATCAGTGAATTCCCATGAAAACAATCCAAAATTGGGTCTTGGTAAATAGGTAATTATCTTTTTTATATAGTAAACTTGTTTTGCACAATATCTGCATAACCCTAGTCTCTCAGCAAAACTCTCAGTAACTGGAAATTTAAAGTCAATTTTAGATTCAAAAGCAACATATTCCTCTGGTGAAAAAAAATAGACAATTCTACAGTAAATTCCCCAGTTATACACAGAGTCACGGTTTGTCACCATTCATTCATTTCAATGATGCCACAATGCCAAAGAAATGTTCTATTCCAGAACTTATTAAATGTCATTAAATACACTATATGCTTCTGAAAGTACTTATTAACATTTAATATCAAGACATGTCCTTTGGATATTACCAAAGAATAGTTTTTGGAAGAAAATACCAGATAGAGAAGGGAGTTGGGGTGGGGGCAGAGGGTGTGCACTATACTGCCTGTTTAATATGAGGCTCTGCTGCTACCAAATCCAGCAGTTAAATTTCTGGGGACACAAAATTATCCTCATGGCATATCTATTTTGCAGTTAATAAATATAGATGGTAGACAACAACGGTGCATAGTAAGTCTAATAGAGAAAGCATTTAGTACCTCCAAATCAGGGGTTGACCCTCTGTTTTATCCAAGAAAAAAGACAAGACTTATAAAATGTGGCCTGGCTGGTCATTTTCCTCTTTTTCCCTTTTTCTCCTTTATGATGATCTTAGTAGTCCCTGTTTTCAGGTGCCTGGCCTGAAAAACATTCTTTTTTTTTAACTGGATGTTTGTACTTACAAATTAGCAATACTGTTTTAAGGTATAAAAAAAATTTAAGTGCAGTACATCTAATCCCTCCTCCTGAAACATTTTGAATGGGAAAGAAAGAGAGAAGGGAGAAGAAGGAAAGAAGGAAGGAAGGAAGGGAGGGAGGGAGGGAGGGAGGGTAAAGAGAGGGAGGAAGAAGAAGGAAAGAAAGAAGGGGCTGGGCATACTGGTGCACGCCTGTAAGCTCAGCACTTTGGGAAGCTGAGGCAGGCAGACTGCTTGAGCCCAGGAGTTTGAGAGTAGCCCGGGCAACATGGCAAGACCCTGTCTCTATAAAAAATAAATACATAAATCAATAAAATTTTACAAATTTTAAAAAGGAAGGAAGGAAAGAAGGAAAAGAAAAAAGAAATCATGGCCCAGCAAGACAAAGTTAGAATGGTGTAGGTGTACCATCAGCTGTCTGGAGTTAGTGTGTTAAATCAGTGGTTATTCAGTCCACCTTTCTATAAGGCATATTTTGAACATGCAAAATAGAGCTGAGAAAAGCCACTTCCTGATGGGCAGTGCTTGTGGGCAAAGTTCTACCACTATCCATTGCCCCATTCTGTAAGGATGTAAGGAGGGAGCAAATGAAGACATAGTGTGTCACTTCTGAAAAGTTGCCAAGGGCTGTGTCATCCCTGGAGCTCTAGATTTGTGTTCTGCCTCATCCAAATGAATGCTCTCTTAGTGGGATTTGTAAAGCTAGAGCTTTCAATGCACACTTTCCTCCCAGATCTGGCAGGCCAGCTATACCGCATCCAATCAATTGTGATCCAAGCTGATTCTACTTAAAAACACCTTCCAATTACCATGCAGCAACATGGTACAAGAAAGAATTCCAAACAGATCAATTAGAGAGCTGCACTGTGAAGAATTCATTTCCCAAGGGTCTCATTTTTTTGTCCTTTGTGAGTTGGAACACAATTTATATATTTTTTTTCTGTAAAAGGTGACTTCTAAAAATATGAAATGATCTAATTAAAATATTGATTTTTAATGCTACATTTTTTTCTCTGTCTGACAGTCATTATCTACCAGACTGTGAGTTGCATAACTCACCTCGTCACCCTGCACTCTTCCCCCAGGATAATGCATACATCACAGACTATTATGACCTATGTGTGTCTACATGTAGCCCACGCATTAAAAACACAAATAACCTCAGTCCAATGTTTAGGAACTTGAAAGTAATCACAGAATAGGAAAACATTAGAATTAAAGTTACATATATATATATACACACACACACACATATACGTACATACATACACACATATATATATACATAAACGTATATATACATACACATACACACACACACACACACACACACACACACACATATGTATGTAGGCCTGCCACAGTGGCTCATGCCTGTAATCCCAGCACTTCAGGAGGCTGAGGGTGTGTGGATCACCTGAGGTCAGGAGTTCATAGACCAGCCAGGGCAACATGGCAAAACCCTGCCTCTACAAAGAATACAAAAATTAGCCAGGTGCAGTGGCACATGCCTGTAGTCCCAGCTACTCAGGAGGCTGAGGTAGGAGAGTCACTTGAACCCAGGAGGTGGAGGCTGCAGTGAGCTGAGATTGTGCCACTGCACTACAGCCTGGGTGACAAAGCTAGACTATCTCAAAATTTATATATAGATGTATGTATGTACAAAAATAATAATGCCTTGAATATATTGTATCTTTCTTCGAAACACTTCAAAATATTTCTATAGGCCAGTTGCGGTGGCTCACTCCTGTAATCCCTGCACTTTGGGAGGCCGAGGTGGCTGGATCACCTGAGGTCAGGAGTTTGAGACCAGCCTGACTGATATGGTGAAACCCTGTCTCTACTAAAAATACAAAAATTATCTGGGCGTGGTGGCGGGTGCCTGTAGTCCCAGCTACTCGGGAGGCTGAGACAGGAGAATTGCTTGCACTGGGGAGGTGGAGGTTACAGTGAGCCAAGATCATGCAGGGCACTCCAGCCTGGGCAACAGAGCGAGACTCTGTCTCAAAAATGAATAAATAAATAAATAAATAAATAAATAAACAAATAAATAATTTTATAATCATTTTCTTATTTATTATCAAAACTAAATGCTAACACATTTTGAGGATTTAAATAAAAGTTCCTGCTTTACAATTATTAGCACTCTGATTTTAATCAGTCATTGATTTACCTGTTTTTAAGCATTGTGTTTTAGAATACCTACATGGAAAAGAACAGCTATATGGAGATTTTTTCAGTCTATGCCTCTTCTTTCAATTCTCCTTGATAAATGAGATCTACTTTCTTTGGGACAAATAACCACTTCTTTAAAATTTGAGTCTTTTCTAAAAATATGTTCACGTTTGTCTCAGACTTAATTCCACCTGAGCTATGGTTCTTCCTTCTTATATGGAGAAGGTGAATAGTTTATCATTCCCAGCTGAAAGAAACTCATGTGGGGGCTACTGGTAGATGATTAAAAGTAGAAAAAGCAGGAAAAGTCCAGTGCCTGAGCAAGGAGTCCGTGAGTCTGGCTCCTACCCTCCTATGAACTCTTTTTCTCCTTGTTGAGTTACTTTGCTACTCTATGCCAAATTCCTTATTTGCAGTGATTCCAGCCCTCCTCAAAGGGTTTGACTGTAAAATTGCTGTGTAGATGAATAGAGATATTAATCTTCGCCAGTCTGGCTTGCTGCAGTTTTTTTCTGAAGAAGTTGGAGAAACCCTTTTCATTTGGGTTATGTTTTAGTGGAGATTTTAAGCACACAGTAGTTTTCAATGGTAAAGGACTCAAATCTGTGAATCACCAGATTGCTTTGAGACTTCATTGCTTCTATTCTGAAAAAGTTCTTACCTCTCGAGATTTTAGATAACTTATTTCTATTATTATTTTCTCATTTTTCTGTGGTTTTCTTTTTAATAGTTAACTCACTTTTTTCCAGTTCTAATTTACTTTTTGTACGTCTGTACTGTTTTTTTTCCAAAATGCTTATAGTTTCTATGCTACTGTAAATGGAGAGTGGAGAATCTCACATTTTTCCATTGAACTGTAATTTTTTTTACCATATATTGAGTTATTATAGATAAGAAACAGACTTCTGCAAGAATACTACTTCTTCCTCTTTTGAAACCTTGCTGCATCACATACTTTGTTTTATTTCTCTAAAAAATTGTATTATGCCCTGAGATTGTAACATTTTCCAGGGCGTAAGAACTATATCCTTTTGAATCCTCTTATTTTTCATCCTGATATTTAGGCCTTAACTCACAGTATGTTGTTTGAGTTGGATTCTGACAACGTACATCAAAACATACAAGGATAGGGGAAGGGAAAGACAGGTGTCGTAAAAAATGCTTTCCCTGAAAGCAGTCAAGGCTGCTAGTTGAGTTCCTTGGCTGCTGATCTGCAGAACAGCTTATCTGCAGAACAGCTTAGAGTACCATCCTTGGGCTTCTAGAGAGACCTGCCTTTATCAGATTGTCCTGAACAAACAGGGACCCAGGAGAACCTATGACCCTGAGCCCTTCCTAGCCCTCCCGTCACACTTAACTTGATCCTCCTACTCCAGCCTTTCCATTTGAATCTAAATGGCAGTACCAGTTAGGATACCAGGCAGAGTCCTGAGGGAGCTCAGTGCAACACTGATACCCTCAAAGTCACCTCAATTGCTTCTCCAACCCCCATACTTTATGTAACTAGACTAAGAGATAATTCCACATCCATTAAACTTCGTTTTTGGGCAACGGAATTGCAGTGACAAACTGCTGCCCAAGTCCTGGAATAACAATCAGCTCTACCATCTCTTGTGCAGTTTTTGTGAGCCATCAACTGTTCAGTCTTTTGGTAGAGGCTTTTCTTTCTATAGACTTACATGCCTTGGCCATGTGTTATCTTAGGAAAGATATTTGTATATTTGTCATCCTTTCTGGCCAGAGGTACCTCGAGCTGTTAATATTAGAACCAAATTCCTTCAAACTTCATAAACCTTGGTATAGAATGATACTAGACAGCCTCAATTCCCCTTATAAGAAATATGCTTGATATTCTAAGTCCCAAAAAGGATAATCCTCACTGGGGCAGCTCAGGTAACATTGTGCTCCATCTCAGTTTCATAAGGGATGACTGCAAATTGATGTCCAGCTCACTAAGGTTGTGTAGAGTGAGCCTGGGTTGAATAAGTGTAGCACATCCTTGATCTGCCACCTCTGCCCTTGCAACATGGAAAGTTATCAAATTGTCTTTAAAATGCTTGCAAACAGTACACTGGAATTTGGAAAAAGTGAAATGGCTTAGGAAAATTAGATTCTAGTGGGTTTGTGTTTGAATCCATATTCTACCTTGTTGAGCGACAGATTTGGGCTAGTTACTTCATCTCTCTGAGCCTTGGTCTCTGAATCTGTTAAAAAGAATAATGGCTACCTTAATGGGTTGTTGTGAAAAATTAGTCATATGTGTTGGAAGTGCCTGGCCCATAGTAAGCTCTCAATGTGCTATTATTAGGATTGGAGTAAGCAGGGTTTATTAGACGTTCTTGGATGGTGTCGGCAGAGATCAGTGAGGATGAGTATCAAGTTCTTCCTGGTGTTCCCTAGGCCCCTGCCAGAGTGAGGACACAGGATAGTATGGGCTATTAGGTTGCTCCAGCATGTTTTGGTGTTAGGAAGGGTTAGTGTGACATTTGATGGTAAAGACCAGAAATTGTAGGCAACAGCTATGCTAGGTAGCTGGGGTCTAGCCAGGTTTATGGTGTTCCTACTCATCCCACCTTGCTCAGTATGTCTCTGAAGGATTTTTCTTTCCAGGTGCAGTGCTGAGGGTCAAGGCTGGTTGCAATACGACAAGAAGAAGAAGCAGGCACCTGGGGTCTTAGATGGCTAGGGCCACCTGACAGAGTCTTGTGGGACATTCTCAGAGAAAAGTAAAGGGGCAGCTCACATCTACCCACATTGAGGCCTGGTGCCTCCTTTGGTAGAGAGGTAGAGCGCCTTGTTCAGCCACTTGGCCTTATCTTTATTAATAGAAACTTTGGTAATATCATCTGGGAGAAAAATAAAAATGCTGGCTAAAGAAGATATGTATTTTAAGATGATACGGTTTATTTTTAGCGAGTGGGATTACACTCCTTGAGAGACATGAAAGAGGAGGAAGCGAGATTAGACCTGAGCATCTGGCCTGGGCAAATGTCATCTCCCAAAGTGGCTGTGCCCATGACAGGTTCACACCAGTGCTGAGGAGAGCTCTGAGGACTGTGTGACACTCACAGCTAACCCAACACCCGGTTTCTCTACTGCCCAAAGAGCTGAGGGGTGATAACCAAAGTCAGGGCTGCACTTGGGAGGGAGAGTGAGTCAGGCCATGGTACACATTCATGGGGCAAAATACCTGTGCATTTACCTAGGAGTGATTTTGGACAATGTGAAATAAACCGAAGGATGTCAGGGCCTTGAGATATAGCATACCTCACCTCTGAAGTACAGATTATTATTCTATACTAAAGTGCTCTAAGAACTGACAACATTGTTTGAAGAGCTGGGTGATGTGCAAACTTGGCATGCAACTATCACCCATCAATAAAGAAAGTGTAATCTGTTGTTGGATAACTTTTCAATTAAAACTTCCTTACTGTTTTCCCTGTAGTTGAATTACCACAAAAACAACAATGCTCACCCACATATTTTGAGCTGCTTTCCATTTATCTCATTTTATTCCCATAATATCCATGTAAAACTTGTTGAATAGCCTTTGACACTTTAATATAAAAGTTACTAATACAGTCGTTGTAGAATTTTTTAATCTAAAAAATTATATTAAAATATAAAAAATCCCTTCCGCTCAGAGAAAACCACTGTTAATATTTTAGTGAGTCTATTTTCAATATATTTTCATGCATATTTTAAATAGTTGAGATATGATGCATAAAACGTTGTATGCTATTTTTCAGCTAATATTCTACTATAGATGTTTACCATGCAAATAGCTTATGTACGCAAAATTTACAAATATAATTTTAAAGCTGCAAAGTATTGCATTGAGGGATGTGCCATAATATTCTTAATAAATTCTCAATTTCTGGAACTTACTGATCACCAATATTTTCTCTTACACTGTTTCAGTGAAAACTTCTGTGGATACATCACGGTCTGAGGTGAGCTCTAGGAGCTTGCTTTTACAAATGAGAAAGCACAAGTGCAGACACATGGTCACCTCCTCCATGCATGCTTAGCCTGCAAAAGTACAACTGCAATGAAAGCACAACTTTTTCTCATGCCTGAATCATTACAAAGAGGCAAACGGAAAGAACAATGTCAACCCAGCCAAGGGAATAAAACAATCAGAGAATTACAGACCCGAGTTTGTACCTGCAATGATATTCATAAGCTTACAACTAGATCAAAATTAAGGAAAACATTTCAGACCATTTTAGACCAGTGGTTACTAATCTGTTTATTAAAACTAAATAGTTAAGAATTTATTAAAACTAAATCAATAGGGCAAAGACACAGCCTGAAAATCTGTATTAAACAAAAGCAAGGAAGAAAAGAAAAGAGAAAGCTGATTTCCCTTTCCCTTTGCAGCAAACTTGCTAGCATTGCTTTGAATTTACTTGGTAACTTCAAATTGCCAACTTTGAAAAGATGATTGCCAGGTTCTATTTGTCCCTCAGCCCTGGGATGGTCAATACAGCAAGGTCAATGTCACCAAGGCAGATGGGCCAGTGGGCCTCCCATGGAGAGTGCTGAGGTTCCAGTGAGTCTCCTGCCAAAAGGAAGAGCCAGCAGATGGATGGAACATGCAGCAGTCTGAACTCAGGTGTGGGCACATGCTCAGTAGCTCCTGCCCACACATAAAGGGGACCTGCTGACCACATCCCAGAGGCCTCTCTTGATGCCCATAGTTAGCATCCATTTTGTGTCAAGGATATAGAAAAGAGCTGGCCCTGTAACCCCAGCTTACATAGAAATAAGCTGGTAAAGGTTACCTGGAGGCTACAACAAACAGCTGGATATGACTGGAGTTGAGCTTAGCAGCATCTCATTAGTGTGTTTTGGCACCACACAGACGATTCCAAATACAGCCATGGTGAAAAGATTAGTGCATAGGCTGGAAAATTTGGGTCAACAGAAGCGTATAGTTTGGGAGAGTTGTGTTAGGGTCAGCTTTTCACGCTTTTAAAGATGACATCAGAGTTTTCTGGGCTTATGTTCTCCTAATGACTTCCAGACTGAGCGTGCTCCATGTGCAGCCTGGAGGATGAAGCCTCCAGATGCTGCTAAGGAGCCCACCTGGGACTGACTCACCCAGTTGGATTTCCCTTCTCCTAACATCATGGTTTGTCATGAAAACAGGTCAGGTCTGCCTCTGAGGTTGTGCAGACAGCTGAAGGATGATTCAGGGAGCAGATCCCAGCTCATTCTCAATTCTTCTATCAGCTGGCCAGCTTGGGCCCTGAGATGGAATGACTGCCTGGCTTTGGGTGGCCATGAAAAGAAACAGATGCAATTCCCTCTTGCATAGTGAGGCTCTGCTGAGTGCTAAATGCATGGACAGATCAGATGCCTCCAGGCAAAGTGGGATATGCTTGTCTTGCCTGGAAATGTATTGCCATGGCATTTGGAGTCACCCAACACCAATGGCATCCATCTAGAATAAGCAACAGAGATAATGCTGAGGGGCACAATTCAGGAGGAAAGGGTGGCTTTCCCATTTTTGGTGACAATGAAAATGTCTATGATGTGACATCCCCACGTGAGGAGCATCTCTTCTTGGGTGACAGGGAAGAGAACAATGAGAGCCAGAGAAAAAGGAAAATGGGAAGATGCATGCACCTGGGGGTAAAGGCCATATTGGAGTGGAATCATTGGGACACATGGTTACTACTGTTCTACCTTGCCTGAAAAAACCCATCGTGTCACCTGGCAGGCACTTGCTTGATACACGTGAAAACTTCTTTCCCCACTGGTTTAAATAGCAGGCTTTCACCTAAAACCAATAGAGATAATAGGCTGGAATCCTGGGCTTACCATTCTACTGGCAGGGGAGTCATCTCTACATCCTCTTTCAGCCACGTTGTATGTTTGCCATCATCTGTAGTTTTTATCTAACCCACCCCATGATCATGCCATATGCCCTGTGGGCACTGGAGTTTTGCTGTGTGTTTAGGACCCTGACATTTTGTGTTTTTAGGACCTGGGTTTTATTTTACCACCCTTTTCTATGGTTCTAGGATTGTCCAATTTTGTCTCCTTTTCTTCTCTCTCCATACTCTTTCTACCCTTAACTTCATTTTCTTAATCACCTCCAAAACTCTCCTTGCTCACTTTTTATTCCAAGGACTTGTCTTTAGAATTCTAGTCTCCCTCTTTCTCCCTGTACTATCATGTTATGAGGTCAGAATTGTGCCAACCTACAGGAATGTTTTCACTTTAAAAGCCTATCATTGTGGGTGAAATAGACACTGTAACTACAAAGGCCAGACTTTCATACACACGCACACACACATATATACATACTGCTTCCAGGATATTGAATGTCTTGCAGCCACAAAATGCCACTGTTGCTATCATGAAACAGACTCGAGGAAGCCTAGAGGCAAAGGCAAACATTTCATACCCACATTACAATACCGTTCGTGGCTGACAGCCTGTTCCCCAATGACCTAGGGCTCATTCTCTAGCTGAACCATGGCCCATCACTGGGGCAGATTCTGATCAGCCAGGATGGTGGAAATTGACTAGTGGCCCATGAGTGGTTGGTCTCATCTGAGTCTGAGGAGGTGCTTCATTCTTGCTATGCACAACTTAAAATCTGAGAATTGTGAGATATTCATGAAGCAAGATGTCGCTTTGATACAGAAGGCAAAGTTTAAGAGCCTATTAAAGACCACACTCTATTAGTTCCTTAAATATGTCCTTATTCAAGTCACTATGGTACTTCTCTGGTATTATACCTTATGAATAACTATTCATTGTGGTCATATGGGATAGAATATCGTATCAAATCATAACTTCTCCATGCCTCTGTTTCTCCATCAGAACAGAAATAAAAATAGTATCTAATTCGTATATTTGTTGTGATAATTAGGTAAATTCAAACATATATCATAGAGTAGTGACTGGTAGGTAGTAAGCCATAATATACACTAGCTATTTTTATTAAATATGATAATGTGTTTATGGGTCTTGCTAATTCAACTATGGGGTAAGTAGGGCAAAGAAACATTATCTATAAAAATGACCCTTTTTCCCTCCACTTTATAGCTGGGGAATGGTCTGTTTAATGCTAACTAGGGCTACTTTCTGGTTGTTTGCACAAGGAGAGCCAAGCGTCCATCACTCAGATAATAGCAGAGTGAGGATCTCTCCAAACTAGATAGATTTGGAATGGTTTCAAGAATTGGGGTTTCTTAGTCTAGAATAAAGAAGACTGGAGAGGAGACACGACCAGTGTCTTCAAATATCGAAGGGTTGACATGGGGAGAAACGGTTATATCTATTTTGTTTGTATCTAGAGGACATAACCATGACCAGCTGGGTAGAAGTTAAAGGGAGACTTCAACTCAACATAGGAAGAATTCTCTAAAAATCGGCATTGTATAACAAGATATGGGCAGTTCATAAAGCCATCTCCACCAATGGAAGTGCTGTGTGACCTTAAACATATAACTTAAACTATCTGTACCTTGGTTTCTTCATCTGCAAAATGGGAATAACAATAGCTACTTTTGAGGGATGTTGTGAAGACTGAATACATTTATATGTATATAGTCTTTCAAACAGTGCTGGAACACATTTGGCATTCTATGGGTGTCAGCCATTGTATAACTGACTTACAAAGGTGAAAAGGGGCAAGTGTTGTTATCCCTTACATGATGGAAATAATACTCTTAGGCAACTGATCATTATGGCAATGGGAATTACCTAAGCTGTCTCTGGCATCATTGGTATATCCCTCAGCAAGGGTACTCTCTGCAGTCTCAATTCTTATTGGCATCAACTGTATTGTATATATTTTTAGAGATTTCCACAATGCCCAGGCAGTGAGCCTTCAATAAATACATGTTGTCTAGACATACACAGTGGTACCTTCTCATAGAAAGAATATTGATTTATGCCCTACAATTACAAGTATCTCTACATCCTTCTCTAATCAGGATCGGTGAAGTCACCGTCTAACTGCTTCCAGACAGTTATTTTACAGTTTAACTTGATTAAATACAACACAGGTTTAATTGGAACTTAGCTGCAAATTAAGAGCAAAGAATCCATAGAATTGACTGCTCTTTAAATATAGTTTAGCTCAGTGAGCTAATAGTTCTTTTATGGAGATGCCACACTGAGTAGACATTAAATTGTGGTTCAAACAGCAAAACAAACAGTGTGTGGGCCTCTGAGTATTTATTGTGATTGTGCTATATGAGTAATAAGTAATATTTGAGGACATTAGTCATTATTGGCTTTGCATTCTTCCTTTGCATGTGGGAGCCAGGATAAACAAGCCCTGGGATGCCCTCCTTTTTCTTGTGTGGGCTCGTAAGTAAGGGCTAGGGGAGAATTATTCCCTCTGTAGAAATTTGGTACTGCTGATTTACATATATTTGTTGTTTTTGTAATCCAAAAATCTGGGGTGTTTATGGGTCTGAAATTCTGTGTGGCTCTGTGCCTGTAGAAGAGCTAGTAGAAAATGACACATTTGTCCGAGTTTCAGACTTACCATTATGAGACAGTTTGTCTTTTCCTGGGCAACGACATAAAGATCTGCAGGGATTATAGTCACACTGCACTTGTGACAGATATATGGGTTGAAAAGAAGAGCGGCATTTTCTCCCCCTTCCCCATTTTCTTTGGAGTATGCTTTTTAATTGTTTTCTGTATATACTTTTGTGTAAGTTATGAGGACTTGCAGAAGGTTCTTCAGAAGACAGGAGATATGATAAGATTTGTCTTTCTGGAAAGTTAATGCTGGTAAGACAGGGAAGGCATGGCTAAAAAGAAGAATAAACTGGAGAAGAGAAGTAAGTTAGGATCTTACTGAAAAAATTCAGGTATAAAATGAAGATGCTTTAATAATAATAATAATAATAACTGGGAATGGGAGAAACACCAAATTCCAGATACAGACCTAAAGTAGAAATGGTAGGATTTATTGGTCCATGAGCTGTGTAAGATGAAGAGGAGCTAAGGTTAATCATAATGTTTAGAGGACGGAGGGAATGATGACACTGCTAACTGGGATTTGGAAATGGTGAAAGAGAATAGGATTGGGGAATGATGCATTCGGTTTTGGACCTGCTGTGTTTGAGATTTACGTGCAGCTCTTTAAATATAGTTTGGATTCACAAGCTCATAGTCAGATGAAGACATGTGGAAATATGGATCTGGCACTTAAGCCATATATCATATCTGGCCTGTAGACTTGGGAGACATTTGACACAATGTTGCAATGTCCTCACTGGTTCCCAGCTTTCATTAAAAAGTATCTAAACAACTATATAAAATATAAAAATATTTCATTTCTTAATATAAGGTACCTGAGATCTGGAATAAGTGACATTATTTTGTCCTTCATTTTTTTTCACATCTTAAGAATTAAATAAAGCCCAAGAAAAGTCTTCTGTGGTAGGCAGAATAACAGCCTCCCAAAGATGTCCATATCCTCATCTCTGGAACCAGTGAATACATTTCCTTACATAGGAAAAGGGACTTTAGAATTGTGATTGAGTTAAAGACCTCGAGATGAAGAGATTATACTTGATTACCTGGGTCGGCACGATCTAATCACACTGGTCCTTAAAAGAAGAGAAACGGCCAGGTGCAGTGGCTCACGCCTGTAATCCCAGCACTTACGGAGACCAAGGCAGGCGGATCACGGGGTCAGGAGATCGAGACCATCCTGGCCAACATGGTGAAACCCTGTCTCTACTACAAACACAAAAATTAGCTGGGCATGGTGGTGCGTGCCTGTAGTCCCAGCTACTTGGGAGACTGAGGCAGGAGAAACACTTGAACCCAGAAGGCGGAGGTTGCAGTAAGCCCAGATCGCACCACTGCACTCCAGCCTGGCAACAGAGCGAGACTCTGTCTCAAAAAAAAAAAACAAAAAAAAACGAACCTTTCCCAGCTGTGGTCACAGGCAGATATGACTACAGAGGAATGCTCAAAGAACAGTGACAATGCTGGCCTTGAAGATGAAGGAAGAAAGTCATGAGCCAAGGAATATAGGTGGTCTCTAGGAGCCAGAAAAGGTAAGGAAACAGATTCTCCACTAGAGCCTCCAGAAACGGGCACAGCCCTGTGACGACTTGATGTTTGCCACCTAGACCTGTGTGGGGCCTCTAACCTAACAACTGTAAGATAAATTTGTGTTGTTTGTCAGGCCAGATCCCTATTAACTTTAATAGGGATGGCACCAGCTTCAAGAGGCTGAGGAAGAGACCTGGAGCCAGCGAACGAGACACAGGGTTTTATTTAGGAGAACCTACATACAGGAACGGTCCAGTGGTGGCAAACTGAACGGTAGAATCAAAGCCGCTTGCAAAAAGAATGCAGTTTATACAGCACTTTCAGTTAGCACCTTCCCCTGGTCACCTCCATGTGGCAACCCTCATTTCTTAAATTATTGCTATCAGGTGTGTCTATCATCCACCAGGTATGCCTGCCATACAGCGGATGCCTAAGTTAACTGATTGCTGTCAGGTGTATCTACCATACATGTTTTAAACCACGTCTGCACTACTATATATATATATATATACACTCTTTCTCTCTATAGGTACACTATATATAGAGTATATATACACTATATAGAGAGTATATAGAGTATATATATACTCTATATAGAGAGCATATAGAGAGTATATATATACTCTATATAGAGAGTATACAGAGAGTATACAGAGAGTACATATATACTCTACAGAGTATACAGAGAGTACATATATATCCTGCAGAGTATACAGAGAGTACATATATACCCTATAGAGTATACAGAGAGTATATATATATATACCCTACAGAGTATACAGAGTATATATATATATATATATATATACCCTACAGAGTATACAGACAGTATATACATACCCTACAGAGTATACAGACAGTATATATATACCCTACAGAGTATACAGACAGTATATACATACCCTACAGAGTATACAGACAGTATATACATACCCTACAGAGTATACAGACAGTATATACATACCCTACAGAGTATACAGACAGTATATACATACCCTACAGAGTATACAGACAGTATATACATACCCTTCAGAGTATACAGACGGTATATATATACCCTACAGAGTATACAGAGGGTACGTATATACCCTACAGAGTATACAGAGAGTATATATATATACCCTACAGAGTATACAGAGAGTATATATATACCCTACAGAGTATACAGAGAGTATATATATACTCTACAGAGTATACAGAGAGTATATATAGAGTATATATATATTTTTAGTGGTGATGGGGTTTCACCACGTTGGCCAGGCTGGTCTTGATCTCCTGACCTCATGTGATCCACCCACCTCAGCCTCCAAAAGTGCTGGGATTACAGGCATGAGCCACCATACCCAGCCCAATAATTTTTTTATAGCAGCAATAGAAAAGGAGTACATCTTCTCAGTTAAAAAGTTTTAGTACTTGCTGCTAAGGAGAAATAATTTTTCTGTATCATAATCAGTATTTATTAACCTCTTGTCATTGAATGGTACATATCCTATCTGAACTTGGTTTCCTCCACTGCAAAGTGAGATGATGTTATCTGACCTAACGGATATGTTTTAAGAATTTAGATGAGAGTCCACATGTAAAATGCACGTCATATATTACAACTCGCTGGTGAAACATTAACTGCTGGCAGTGAGATTTTCTTGTCCTAGTCATTGCAGGTGTAAAGATAAGTGCTTTTATCTCAAAGACTTTCCACATTTTGGGGAGGAAGAACAACCATTGCTAGTAAAGATCCTGGCAGTTGTTTGCCTAATGGAAATTTCTGAAAAGATTCACTGAAGATCTAATGGGGAGACGTCTCAGAAAAATAATTTTTGAGTGAACTTTGAAAGAAGATTGGGATTTCATCAGAAGAGGGGAGGGTGAGTAAGGACCCCAGGAGTCAGGCACCATTGTGAAAAACAGCCTAAGAAAAAAACTGATGAATATTTTTGGGCAATATAATTGGTATCAATCATAATTGACCTTGACTGATGTTCTAAGTGTTGTAAGAACTCTGAAAATGATAAGAGCAGAGGGTGTAAAAAAAATCTGCCTTCATTTTCCATGATTTCTCAGTTTTGTGACATTTTTTGATCATTTCATCAATTATTATTAAAACTCTCTATTTGCTTGCATGACAGAGTTCATTCTTGGTTTTCCTCCAGTCTTATTTGCAGATTTCTCTTTCTCCAACACCTTTTTTAAGGGTGGCATTCCTTAGGTTTTCTTTGGCCCTTTTCACCTTTTCTTTGTGCTCTTCATTGGGGATCTCAATCACTCTCCTTGTTTCAACACAACTTTTGGACCAGGATTCTCAATCCATGGCTAGAGGTCAGAGCTCACCAGAGTATCTTTTCTGTTTTGCCAATTGCCTGCCAGTCATGTCTGCCTCAGTGTCTGCTGAAGCCCTCGAGTTCTATCCATCCATGATTCTCTTTCCTTCAATCTGCTTTTCCTCTCTTGTTTGTTTTCCTCCTATGGCTGAGTGGATGCTGGTGGCATTTATTAAACCAGAAACCTTGAAGTTGACCTCAGTTCCTCTCTTTTCTTTGTTTTATGTATTAATGCCAATCACAGCCTGGGTCCTGTTGATTCTGGGTTTTTTTTTTTTTTTGGAGACAGGATCTTGCTCTGTCACCCAGGCGGGAGTGCAGTGGTGTGATCTTGGCTCACTGCAACCTCTACCTCCTGGGGTCAAGCAATTCTCCTGCCTCAGCCTCCCAAGTAGCTGGGACTACAGGCATGCACCACCATGCCTGGCTAATTTTTGTATTTGTAGTAGAGATGGGGTTTCCCCACATTGACCAGGCTGGTCTTGAACTCCTGACCTCAGGTGATCCACCCACCTCGGCCTCCCAAAATGCTGGGATTACAGGCATGAGCCACCACACCCGGCCTGATTCTGCTTTTCTTCACCTCCCTTATCCAGTCCCTTCTCTTGAAATCCACAGCTACCTTCTTGACTCAGGACTTGGTCATTTCTCACATGGACCACTGGGGTACAGGACTAATAGTCTTAAATCCACTGTCTGTCTTGTTCTTTTCAGGTACCTTCCAACCTACAGGTGTAGTAATCTATCAAAATAAGAACTGACATATACTTTCCCCTCATAAAATCCTTTTCTGGCACCCTGAGGCCTAAGCCTAAAGGCCTTTAGTATGTCATGTAAGATCCCACATCATGTAGCCCTGTTCTAACTCTCTGGTCCTATCTCTCACCATCTTATCCTCACGTCCTGTTAGGTGAAAAGTCCCTATAAATCTCAGGTCCTCCTCTGCATGGAATGTCCTTTTCTGCCTTCTTTCTTACCCATATAGCTCTGTAAAGATTCAACTCAAATACTACCTCCACCATAAAGTCTCCCATGACCATCTGCCCTAAATATAACTAGCCACTCTCTTCTTTGAGTTTGCCACCTCAACCTTGTATACATTTCTGGCATATAGCAGAATTTTCAGCGTTTACATCACACTTAGTGGTTTACATGCCCTTCTTCCCCTTTTCTCTGTAAGCCTTTTGGACACAGAAACTCACTCTTCTTCATTTTGAAAACCCCAACAGAATATCTGGCACAGAGTTTGGGGCATCCATCAGGAAGAAAGAAAAATAAAAACAAAAAATGGGAAGGCAGAATGGAAGGACATAGGCAGGGTAGGAAGGCAGGCAGGGAGGAGCTGTGTGGTAGCAGTTCTTGGAGTGACAGTGAAATGGAGAGCAGGGAATCTCGTTAGGAGGTTAACCTGAGGGTGCAGGTACACGAGGACAAGGCCTGGACCAGTTTCATGGCAGGAAGAGTGGACAGAAAGCATAGGACATGGGGAGGACTGCAAAAAAAAAAAAGAAAAAGAAAAAAAAAGGGACAGAATGTAGGGCAGAGCATCGCCTTGCTAAGCCCCTGAGTGGTGGTCTTCAAGCGCAGAAGAACTCTATCTGAAAAATCATACCATGAACTGAGATTCCAATGTTCCACTCTGGGCTTCCCACTAGAACAACACATGGATTTTTCCAACCATCAAAAGGTAATTTAAAACAGCAGAACCCATGCATTATTGCTTTGTGAGTCACAAGGCCCTTCATTAAAATAAGTTTGTCACACATCTGGTCAGTATTTAGACAAAATGACTTTTGCATTTAGTATTAGGATTGAGAGAACCATTTGCATGTAGGTTTTGGTAGTAGTTTGGATTTGTTTCTGGAAAAATCAGCCAAGTCACAGTGTCAGAGGGACACAGAGAGCAACGCTTTCTGTTTCATTTATTGACCAAGGGCACCCCCATCCCAAGCTACAGCCTCTGGGGCACTCACACAGCTTAATTCTGAGAGACAGCCCTGCCACTGCCGCTTACCATCCACACCGAAGACTGCACAAGCCCAGGCCAGGCTCCTGGGCCATGTGCTCCTCTGCCACAAAGATGGTGAACTCCATTTCCTCTCTGCCCCAAACCTGCAGTCAGCAGGATTTCAAAGACCAGACTCCTGTGGTGCCTCCTCCCTCTTGAGGAAGCAGCAGTCCTCCAGTTCCATGGAAGTGTGTCTCACAGAAAATCCACCCTTGTGTTAGGAATTCAAGCTCCTCAGTGTTGTCACTGAAATGCCAGATAATTCTGAAATAAGCCTTTGATGAGCCATGTTGAATCTGACCCAGATAATCTACTAGAAGCACAAACAAGTAAAGGGCTTGAGGTGCAGGACACAGAACTGGCCACTGCTGCCCTCTGGGCCACAGAGAGAGGGTCGAGCCTTCAACAATGACCCTGCCCATGGGCCAAGGCCACAGGAAGCTGAGGGTGACAATGGGAGCAGAGAACAGAGAACGGGCTTTTCTCTCTCCCATCTGGAAGCACCATCTCCCTCCTGAAACTCCCCTTGCCCTTGCCCCTCTGCTCTGCTGTCCCGCTCCCTGCCCCAGCTTTTTTTTTTTTTTTTTTTTCTGGAAATGCTCTGCCGTCATTTCCAGCTCTTATTACAGTTTGCTAGTTGGGTGACTCTGAATAAGTTGCTTATATTGTTTGATAAGAAGATGAGGATAAAAGTATTAACCTACTGGATTATTATAAGGAATAAATAGCTACTGTTTTACAGATGAGCCTAGCTAGGTCAGTACTTGGCACACAGAGGATTTAATAAATACCATTTCTTTCTTGACTAGTGTGTAGCACTGTGGTTAGGAGTGTGGACTCTGGAGTGAGACAGTCTAGGTTAAAATCCAGCTCTGCTAAACTACTATAGCTATGTGACCTTACATTCATTTCTTAACTTCTGTTCACCTCAGCCTTCTCCTCTATAAAATGGGGATAAGAATCACACCTACTTCAATAGGGTATTATAAGGATTAACTAAATTACTGTATGCAACCTGCTTGGAATAGTACTGGGTTATGCAAAATAAGCATCGCAAAGCTTAGCTCTTATTATTCTTCTCCTCTTTACATAGGTATGATTCATTTAAGCAGTTTCATGGAGCCAGTAGAACATTACTGCATCCATAGAAGGTACTCAATACCGCCCTGTGATTTAAATGAAGGAATGGAGCAACCTCTTTTCAACATTGGGGGTACTTTATAATGTATTTTATAAAATTGTCATTCAGACAGAAAGTATTTTCTGAGGGTCTTTCATATATCACACACTGTGCTGAGTTCCAGGGACACTGTACCTCACAAAGTAGGCAAACCCTCTGCTCCAAGACTTGCTATCTGGTTCTAAAAGTCCTCGCTATTCTACAGTCCTGCTGCCTTGCTTAGCAAATGAGGATGCCAAGGCCCAACCAAAACAAGGCATTTCTGGGAGGCAGTTACTTGTGGACATGTCACTTATTTTTAGGACTCGTGTGTCAAGACTTCATATGGTTTGTTGAGTGTCTTGTTCCAATGCCCTTCTTTTATTTGAGACTGAGTCTCCCTCTGTCACCAGGCTGGAGTGCAGTGGCATGACATTGACTCACTGCAACCTCCAACTCCTTGGTTCAAGGGATTCTCCTGCCTCAGCCTCCCGAGTACCTGGGATTACAGGCATGCACTACCACGCCCAGCTATTTTTTGTGTTTGTAGTAGAGATGGGGTTTCACCATGTTGGCCAGGATGGTCTCGATCTCCTGACCTCGTGATCCACCCACCTCGACTTCCCAAAGTGCTGGGATTACAGGTGTGAGCCACCTTGCCTGGCCTCTGATGTCCTTCTTTGTGAGGGAATCAATACAACCTGGTGGAAAGAGCTGGGCTCTCCAGTGAGACAAAACCTGGTTCTGCCATGTACCAATTGTGCCCGTGGGAAACGCACTTAAACTCTCATGGCTTCAGTTCTTCATCTGTACAATGGAATAGCAGCCTCTGCTGTGTCAGTAAGAGTCTTTTTGTATTGCAGAGGCTACAGACTGAGAGCTGGGAGACTCACACTTCTCACATGGTGTCTTTATTGTGTTTGATCGATTGAATTCATGACAGACATTTAACATTTGGGAAATTTTCTATGAAACCTAGATTTCTGGCTTCTTTTGACAAGTCAGAAGGTCTGGCAGCAACACCGAGCTGGAGTGAACAGCTGCCTCTGGGATGGGACATAAATCTTTCAATGTGGCACAGTCCCCACCTTCCTCCATCCATTGCTTACACCTGGACTGCTCCATTCATTAACCCACTCTGTCTGCATGGAAGTTTGCAGGGCCTGCTGTACGGATGATAGCTTTATAGGGGGATGTTATTGTAAACAATCAGGGTGTTTCCCTGACTGGTGAATGCTCGCTGAAATGTTTGCCTCTGCTGTGAATATGCAGAGCATGCTTTCTCCAGACATCTTTCTCCTTTTAGCTTCATAGGAGATTTAGGCGGCATGGTGATGGTAAGACAAAGATGTGGCAGTATAGATGCATCAGTGTAAATATAAAAAGTAATAGAAATGCATCCATATAAATATAAAAGTACCTGACTGAAGCACTCATTAGGAAAGAAGAGAGGAGGGCAAGGGAAAGAAGAGCTCTACCCTGAGAAACCAGGGGCTGTTAAGATGCGGTATGCTGGCTGGGGCCTCGTGAGGAACGACAGTTTGGCAGACCACTTTATCTCCTTCCTTCCTTCCTGGGGCCAACATGAGTCTTATTTATAACTTAGCTTTCAGAGTCCCTTCATGTTAAATCAGTAACTGAGTAGCCTGCAGGGCTAAGAGTGGAAAGTAGCTTTCTAGACATCTAGATTACAAAGCTGCGTGGTGCAACAGAAAGAGCCCTAAACAAGGGGCCAGAAACTGGGAGCCGGTCCTCACTGAGGCTCTGGATCTGTCATGGATTGGTTGTGTCTCCACTGTAAGTCATGTAGCATGAGTTAGGGTGTTTACATCCACCTACCTTAGGAGAGGCTGTAATAAGGTAAGTCTAATAAGATAACTGTGTGTATATGTATATATATATATATATATATAGAGAGAGAGAGAGAGAGAGAGAGAGATGTTGGGCTATATATATATATATAGAGAGAGAGAGAGAGATCAATTATACACTGATCTATCTATCTATCTATATATCTAATTAGTATCTAATACATATAAATACACATACATACATATAAATGCACCCTGGAGAGTATACAAAGTATATGAGAGTTATTAGAGATGTAATTGTCTATGAAGACCCATGCTGACCAGACAGAACTCTGGGTCCAGGGCCATGAGGTGAGGGAGGGCATTGGGGCTCATTACTACAGCATCTGCAGAGAAGCCAGGCATTTGTGCTGGAGGTAATCAGGGCAGAACTTTATTACCCCAGTAAAAGATGCAATATTAATAGCCAAAAAATAATTTTAAGGAAATTGATTTATTGAGTCCATATAAGGTATTTGGAGGATGAAGGTACCTGAAACCATTCATATGAGGAACATATGAACAATGATATGTAGCCTGAAAAAGGGAAGAAGAAGGGAAAGATAACCAGAGGCTGTCTTTAAACATGACTCATGTCATACGGAAGAAGAATTTGACTCAGCTAGCCACAAACAGAAACTAAAGATCAATGGCAGAAATTACAAGTGTGCCGATTTCTCTCATTTATTAATTTATTTTTTTCATCTATCTAAAATAGCAATTAAGCAGGCAAGCTCAAAGTTACACACTTGCATTAAATCCCTACATTGTCATTAGCTAGCATGTGACCTTAGGCAATTTGTTTAGTCTCTGAGTCTCTTTTTGTTCAATTCTGTTAAAATAGAGATAAAAATAATACTTACCACAAAGGGCTATTTTGAGAATTAAATGAGTCAATGCAGGGATGGCTGTTGGTACAGGGTTTGGCAGATACTAAGCACACAATAACTGTTAGCTATTATCATTCAATAAGCACTTACTATGTGCCAGATTCTGTACTAGATGTTGGGCTGACAAAGGTAAATAGGGCACAGTCACTCTCCAAGAACTTTCTAATCTAAAAGTGAATCAATATCTACAAGAATAATCCTGAGAAAGAAATGTCTGCATCTGGAGAAGGGTCCTTTCCCGTGAGCAGCTGTTCTCACACAAAGGCTGATCAACTACTTGGGAAGATGGAACAGAAGGAACTCAAGCTTCAGAAAGTTCCTTGGATTGGATCATCTTTAAGGTGTCTCCTAACCCCAGAAGTCTCTAACTCTAAATTTCTTCCCGGAGACAGTGTTGAATATCTATGTTCCGATTCATAGTTAGATAATAGGGTAGGGGGATGGAGAGCAGCTTAGCCCTCCACTGAAGTCCAAGTCGAAGCCTAATAGGGGAGTAGAACTTGTGTGCCTGACCGTGCTGCAATCACTAAGTCTTGTCCTGAACTTTGGTCCCATGTCTCAAGGCAGTGACCTCCCTGTCAGGCAGGGGCCAGCCACAACTCCTCTTATCGTGGTGAGTACATGAGGGGCTGCAAGAGCCTCTGAAATGGTCTTGACCCTGTCTATAATATTTCATACCTGCCACTCACTGAGGTTTTGTTTACTATAAAATTATGGGGAGAGTGACATTGTGCTTGGAACATTTGATGAATATGTTCCTTGAACGCTCACCCAACAAAAATTCACTTTGAAAAGAGAGCCTGAATTTAGGAATGTGGCTTGATTATGGGTTGCAGCCTGGCTTGCAGTTTTGCCTCTTCTCTGTAATCCATCCTTGGAAGCTATGACCAACAGCATAACACTGACTTAGACTAGCAAGAAAACTGTTCAAAAAAGCTACCTTTTAGTCCATCAACCTGCCAGTGCCCTCAGCACTAACCAACATGTAATCTCAAAATACGCAGTGAGCATTCACCAGTGAGGGAAACACCCTGATTGTTTATAGTAACATCCCCCATAAAGCTATCATCCTTTCGTTAGCTGTCCAAGAATTCAGAAATACACAAAATAGAATAAAAAATACATGAAAGCTTTTTGTATTTAATTTGTAGTTTACAATAAGTTTATTTTTAATTAATGTAACTAGCCTAATTGTGTATTTCATGTCCACAAAAATCTTTAGTATCAGTATGCTTGAGTCTCCAATCCTATTAACAAACCTTTTAATCCATACAGACCAAATCCAATAACTTAGCATTTGTTTCAATATTATCCTTTAATGTTCTTCATGCTTTGTGAACGTTGGTCTCAACTCCTGAATAAGATGAGAATAGTGTTTTCAAAGTGGGAATCATACATCATCCCTTGAAATTCATTTCATCCTTGTCATAGTAATAACTAACAATTATTGACTACATTTTAGTGGAGCCAGGAACTGGGCTAAGAGCTTTACATACATTTTCTTATTTTAATTCTTACCCCAGTTGGTAAAATAGTTATTATTGTATCCATTTTACAAAGAAAGAGGCTGGAGCTCATAGAAGCTAAGTATATTGTCCAACTTTAAGAATACTAGTAAATTGCAAAACTGGAACACAAACCCAGATCTGTGGGATTCAAATGCCCATCCACCCACTCCATTATGCTGCCTCCAGCCTGTGCTGGACACAAAGTAAATGTTTCATAAATAATAAAATGATAATGACACAGGCAGTTTTCTGGCAAGAAAGGCTACTCTGATCCACTCCACTGGGTATCTGTATATTGAGCAGGTTAAAATAGGCAAGAGGAATCTGTGATTCTATTTCCTGGAAGTCCAAGATTTAGATAGAAAAAAATATGAGATCATTATGTATAAAGAATCTTCATTTAGGAAAGGTTATATGTTGGATAAAGTAAAAAGAAATATGTTTACCCAGTTAAAACTGGGCTTGGTTTAGAAAGGCTGAGATTTGAATGCAATGTGTTGGAATATATTTGGGATTTGGGTGTGGTAAGGTGGTGATGGTGGGGAGATATATTTACAAAATAAACTTTTTAAGTTAATATGGATTCTGTTATCTGTTGTCCTTTCTTCTTTTTTTTTTTCAAAAACAAATGAAAAAAAATGAAAATAGACCCTCTGTTCTGCCTTGAACTTTAGGGGTGAATTGTAAGCATACTTTGAACACATTTTAGTCAGGGCCTATGAAATATGGCCAAGTTCATGATACTCTGAGACTAAAAGTATATTGCCTTATCTCCCCCTCATGCCAAATGAAAGGAAAGAAACTTGTTCTTTTTTTAGCTTTTTATTTTGGATTTGTTGAATTGGCTTATTTTCAAATCTTGCAAGCAATACTTTTTACATTATTTTTGAAACCTCTTCTTAAAGAGATCTCACCACTTAAAAATGAAATTTTAGAAGGGACAGGAAAATGCAAAAGCATTGTTCTTGACTTTTAGGTTTTCAGAGTTTCTGGTGCTGCTGTCTTGCCTGCTCTGAAGGGTCGTGGGGATCCTCCAGATTATAGTCACTTTGGGAGCAGTGGCCACAAGAAGCGCAAAGCTGTAAATCCCTAGAGTAAGGGGCAATCAATGGGTGCTTCACTGAAAAATAAAAAATATTTATATTATAGGAGGAAACAGGAAAAAGAAATGTTAGAAAACAGTCAAAGTTTTAAAAAGCCAAAGTCAAAAAAAAATTAAAAATGGGGTGGGCAGAAGGAAAGTATCAAAAGCTTTGCCATCACCTGCCCACTGAAGTGAGGATAAAATGTGGGGCAGATAGGGTGGTAGGGAACTATGCTTGAATTGGGGGCTGAATTTTATGCAGACTTATCACATTCCAGGCATGTGAAAAGGTGGCTGAGACTAAATCTTCCTGTCCTAATGCTATACAAAGATCTAGTACCTCTCCTACCAACTATAAATTGCCTGGGAGAAGGCTTCGATATAACAGTGCAGTAAAGCCTGGAGATTTTATACGTAATATTCAGTTCTGGTTGAAAAGCAAAGGTAGCATAATAGGTAGAAGACATTTTGCTGAGGAAGGAATCTTAATTGGAGGTTCGAAGTTGGCAGACAAAAATTTATTCATTCACTCATTCATTCATTTGAAAAATATTTATTGACTATCCAGTAGCTCTCAGGTCATAGGCCAGGTACTGAGATTATATCTATGAGTAATATGTAGTCTAGGTAGTCAAGAAGCTCCCCTTCCGGATAAGGGGAAGCATCAATATGTGGGCACTGATTATGCAAAGTGCTAAGATGTAGGATAAAAGTATAAAGTTCCAAGAACACACTTGGAGGGTAATAAATGCAGCTGTGAGGGTCCCCTAGGGACTGAGGTGGCATGTTTAATGTCAGCAACACATCTCGATGAAACTCTGTTGTTCTCTAAGGTTAACAGCTATGCAATGAAGTAATTTTAAAAATTGTATATGCGTGTATGTGTTTATGCATGTAAAATGACCTCGAACAGAAAGACAGCTAGTGAGATTATGGTATTTAAATATTTGGTGATTTTATAATCTCTTTATGTATCTTTATAAATTTCACATGTTTACTATGAAACTATGAGGAAAAAATTAACACAGAAGAACTGAGTGCTCAGTCATTGCATGTCCCTAGAGGGCCTAAAACCATGATTCACACTTGGCTAGCCCCTGGCGTTTTCATATTGTGTATGCCTGGAGAAGAGGGCATGCTGTACATGTCAAGATTTGTCATTGTTGTTTACCAAGATTTATGATGTTCCTGGTTTCATTTTGGGTCCTAAGTTTTGATTACTATGACTGGTCACATAGAAGTATGTGCCTACATGACCAGCCCCCACTAAAAGCCTCAGTCCTTGAAACTAGAATGGACTTCCCTAGACAGAGACACTCTGCACATGCACCTGTAATTTATTTCTAGAGAAAAAGCATGTTTCGTGTAGCCCCACATGGTCAAAGATTCAGAAGCCTATGTCTGACCTCTGTAGACTCTACCCAATGCATATCCTTCTCCTGCTGCTATAATAAACCTTAGCTGTGAATATAATGAGTCCTTCTAGTGAATCATGGAACTCAAGTTGGTCTTAGGATCCCTGAAACAGTAACCCAAAAGATATATTAAGCAGCCATTATGAACCAGAGGGTCAGTATGGTAGTCAAGGTAGGATAAGGGAAGATGAGGGTGTTAGATATGACACTGTACTTTATTACTGTCATCTAAGATAGAGTAAACCTCTTATTTGTTTTAAGAAAAATTCAATCTGCTTTTAAACCCTCACTGGTCAAGGTAACTGCAAAAGTACACTGTTTATCAGGACATGTTTAGGGAAGGCTGTTTTTTCTTTTAAAGCCATGTAAGAATCTTGAAGGCCTTACCTAGTCCAGGTTTCTAGAAAGGGCCTTTGGCCTTTAGTCCACCTTGGTTATTGATGACCTGCTTATTGTCCTTTGAAGGTGAATAGCTCTGCTGTAATCTGCCAGATTAGGGAACAGGAATGTCTGCTCAGATACTGACCAACCTCCCAAAGTGACCAAGAAACCATTTCCATCTGAGAGCATGACCTCCCTTCAGGATCTCTCATGGAAGCCAGGTGCTAGGTCCCACTACTTAACAGAAACTATAGAACCCTACCTCTTCTCAAGAAAAGCACTTCCCTTCTCATGCAAGAATATTCTATTCATTCCAAACCTTGGATCCCCTGTGCTCTGAAAAATTTTCCTCTAATTTGTACAGATGAGATTTGCTGTCAGAAAACTCCTTAGAGGTCATCTTCTGGGAGTCTGGCAACATCTGCTTTGGCCCCTCTACCACAAAAGCCACTAATAACTACTCAGTCAAGACAACGCATACAAAGGTTTGGGTCTCTTCTTAGAATATAAAGCGGGGAAAACGTACATCAGCAAGAACAACACAGACCATTAATCTTGCTGCAAATTACCTTGTTACATTAGGAAGACTCATTCTCTATCTAATAATGGCAATTAGTCTAGTAGATAAATTACTATATGTATTAGGATTCTCCAGAGGAACAGAACCAACAGGACATACACACACATACACGCGCACACACACACACACACACACACACACACACATGCACTAGGGAATTGGCTCACACGATTCTGGAGGCTAAGAAGTCCCACAGTTTGCCATCTGCAAGCTGGAGACCCAGGAAAGCTGGTGAGGTAATTCAGTCTTAGAAGGCCTGAGGACCAGGAGAGCCAACGATGTAAATCACAGTCCCAGGGTGAAAGAAGAGGATATGAAATGTCCCAGCTCAAACAGAGAGGCAGGAATAAAAGGGATGAATTCCTCTTCCATCTACCTTTTGTTCTGCTTAAGTCCATAACAAATTGCATGATGCCCAACCACATTAGGAAACCCATCTGCTTTACTAAATGTTTTCACCGAAATGCAAATCTCATCTAGACACATCCTCACAGACACACCAAGAGACAATGCTTAATCTGAGTACTTCACGGCCAAGTTAAATTGACACAAAATAAATCATCACATTGTGGTACGAAGTAAAGTATTGCAAGCCTTATAATAAATATATATGAAACAGCATGTGAGACAGAAGAGATTGGGGAGACAACGTAGAGGCGCTGATGAGCCTCCGTGGGTGGGCTGGCCTTTCACCAAGAGAGACCACTCACTGTCATTGTCCAGATTCACCCAAGAACCCACAGTTCAACAACAGCACCAGAAACATAATTACCATCAATTAAAGCCAAAGGTCTGTGTCCACAAAACGAGGACCTAGAAGAATATCTTATTGAAGTGGAATCATAGAAAGAATGCTAATCAGTTGGGCTTTATCTTTACTGTGGACATAATTTAAAAAAAGGAAAAAGGAATAACTTGTGTGGGGTAGGAAGGAGCTTTCAATCTAGTGCAAGGTTCTTCCTTGATATCAGTATTACTGGCTGTCTGAAGAGTCAGTGGGAAACATTACCACCATTCCTTGGAGGTCTGTAAGACTAACATGGCTACCCATGGGCTTCTGGCAGAGCAGAAAAGACACCAACTTCACAGTCTGAGAAACCTTCACCCCTGCTGAGTGGCTTTGGGAAAGTATCACCCCCTGATCCTGTGGATCTCACATAAAACAAATACATTATACCTATTTTTCAGGATACTTGTGAGGTTTAGGAATAATATCTGGCACATAGCGGGCACTCAATAAGTGACAGATAACATAATTTTCTCTTCTAGATGACACAGGCAACTTCTTGTCTGAGACCAGAGCACTGAGCTAAGAAATTTCCAAGAATCTCCTCCAGGCCCAAGATTTTAGCCACTACTGAAACTGATCTTCTGCTTGGACACAATCCAAACTCCTGCAGGCAGCATGAGTGCAGTGAAGCCTTTCTACTGGCCCACACTATCTTTAGCCACCCCACTCCAGGTAGCTTGCCTGAGTCTCCCTACACACCCCCTCTAGCCTTTTTCCTCTTCACTCCACTATTTGAGTCCAATTTCCT
Source organism: Hylobates moloch (assembly GCF_009828535.3). Taxonomy (NCBI): domain Eukaryota; kingdom Metazoa; phylum Chordata; class Mammalia; order Primates; family Hylobatidae; genus Hylobates; species Hylobates moloch. The sequence continues at coordinate 55,538,951 of NW_026652293.1, forward strand.
CTGAAAAAGTATTCACTTAAATAGGTGGCATTGCACCAATTTCATTAATTGATCTGTGTCAATGTTTTAATGAGTGCTAATGAGTGACCTGCTCAGGTAGGTGAACATCAAGTCATGGAACACTAGTAACTCAACATCCCAGGTAGTAAAAACATCAAGCACAATGCCAAAAGACCTCTTCACTCTAGAAGATATTCTACAGGCCAGGGAAGAGGTTTTGTGGGAAATTTGGTGACCCATGGACATGCTCAATTTAGGACACTTCAGGATGCTTCTGTTGTATCTACCTGGAGAGATCAACCTGGAAAATAGTCCTGCTACTTTACCAGGACTAACAGCCAGCAACTGTGCAGGAGAGTGCTCCAAGTCATACCACGGTCAGGCCAGATGGAGAGGCCCAGAACCTTCATTCTAGAATTAAATTTTGAAAAATAGATTTAGAGACACTCTGGAATTACTTGATCACTTTATTCTTTGGAACTTATCTCACATAAAAAGTGCTAGTTTATATATATATACATATATATATATGTACATATATATGTATATGTATATATACATATATACATATATACATATATACATATATATACATATATACATATATCTACATATATCTACATATATACATATATACACATATATACATATATACATATATGAAGATATATGTGTATATATATGCATATGTGTGTGTGTGTGTGTATATATATATATATATGCACCTTATTATATATAAACTTTTGTATATCTTACCTGTTCTAGAAGAGTCTCTGGTGGTTATGGACCAAAAGATCAAATCTGTAAATTATATTCCATTACCAAGAATCTGGGTAATTAACTGCCTAGAGCTCAGTCTGCCCAACTGTAAAATGAGCAGAGCATTCCCTGCATTGTTCTATGTTGCTAGGCTGTTACAAGAATAGATAGGAATGTCTTGCACACAAAAAAATGCTGAAAAAAATTGGTTAAAGAAAGGAAAGAAGGAAAGAGTTCAGAAAGTCAAAGTTCACACATACACAAGTTATTAGAATTGATCACCATTCTCAGATTCAGAAGCTACTGGTGGTGTTCTCCCTACCTCCATGATTGGGAGAGCATTAGCCTTTATAGCTAACATTAGACAACAGAATGGCTTACTATTGGAGCTGGCAACCTGCATACTACACACAGACCACTGAGACAGGCAACCTCCACACCTTCTACCAACTGCTGATGGGTTGTTGCTTAGACAACCCCACATCCTGGACCCAAGCTCCTAACCAGACCAAGAAAAATAGCAGTGAACTGAAGGTGGAGTAGACAGAGGGAGAAAGAACAAGCGGACCACCTAAAATGATGACCCAAAAGAAATGGAGTGCCTGAATGAATGGGACTGATGTCAATTTGGGAAAGGGGTAGGGAAAGAGAGGGGTAGAGAAAAAGGGGGAAGAAGGGGGTGTGAAAGAGAGGGAAGGAGGGAGGAATAAAAAGCATATGAGAATTTAGGAGATTCACATACATATTTGAGACTCAAAGTAGTGACATGGAAGATCAAGTTGAAGGAATATTCTAAAGCCCACAACAAATATCCAAATCTTACCATTGTTAGTACCAGGGGCCTGAAATGAAATTCCCTTGGGGTAATATTGCACACAGGAGGCTACATCGGCTTTGCAGCTCCCCAAAACTTTAGCCACTGTGACTCATCCCAAGGGGAAGAGGTTTGGCCACCTGAGTTCCTGACTTGGATTCTGACTGTGGCTTTTAGCCTTTGCATCATCCTGCATCTTAAGGATTGCTCTGTCTGTCTCTCCTTCTCTGTCCTGGGTGAGCAAGCTGCTGGCATCTCCTGTCGGCCACAGGAGCTGTGTTGACAAGGGCCAGGAAAATGTGTGGGAAGGGGTAGGTTGGGGGGAGATTTCTAGGCAGCGTTCCTCTAGGAATTTTCTTCTCTAGGAATTCTCTTAGATCAGCATCCATTGCCTGTCCACTGGGTCATAAGCTTTCCTTATGCACGTTCAGTTGTTAAATCTACAACACCTCTCGCCCCTACACAGACTTTCACTCCCGCTCAAGAGAAGGGTCAGGGTGTGTGTGTGTGTTGTGAGCAAACTCCTTCATTGCCATGGACCTGGCAGAGGCACAAGCCAGCCCCATTCCAGGACCATGTGACACTGGCTGGGTTACTCACTTGGTTGCCCTCCAGCAGGGGCAGCCGGGGACACCTCCCTAGAGGGACTACAGCGTTTATCCCTGGGATGACTCAGCCCAAGCCTCCATCTGCCCAAAAAGGGAATCTGAGGCGGGGGCTGGAGATGGGGCCTGTTGATTAGCCCCATCTATGGTTGGGAGAGCAGAGAAACTACCTCTCACCTGGGAAACATGAGGGACAGAGTGAGTAAAGCCCAGATCAGTGGCTCAGAAACTCAGCGTGAAACATAAGTTTATTTGAGAAGCTCGAGTGACAGGTGGAGCTTTGCTTCCAGAACCCCAAGGACGATCCTACTCAGCCACCTAATGATAGCATTTTCATTTCAGATTTCCATTCATTTCATCTCACTGACTTCACTCTCACCTTTATTTTGTTTTCATCATTTCTGGAGTGGGTCAATTACTTAACCCTGAATAGAGACATGATATAGCAGAGTCTTAGGGTGGGTTCTGGCTGATTCCTCATCAAGAATAAGATTCTATTTCCTTTGTCCTGAACAGGATAATCTCTTCAGATTACAAAGCTGTACCTACTTTGTACTGTTTGTTGATATTCCTGTTGTTTATAAACACTGGTCTCATCTCTCCAAGAGTATAATACACTCCTCAAAAGCACTCGCTTCCCTTATAGTTCTAATTCCTCATGGCACTCTCTGAGAAGCACATGTGGATACTTAACACTTGTTACTTGATTGTTCTCAATCTTAAATACCTGAAAGAAGAGGCATTTCCACAACCTTACCAGTCACCAAATCCAAGATCTAAATTCATTGAGATCGAGTTTTTGATAGCAAAATTAAAGTCCTTTTACTTACCATATTTTACACCATTTCACCAACAACATCTGTAGTTTAATTGGTTAATTTCCATCTGCTGGCCTTCTAGTTAACTCTGAGGCATTCCCCTGAACAATTATAATTGTTCCTAGAGGTCTATGATAAAAACAATGGTTATTTGTAGAGGTCTAATCACACACAAAGTGATTTCACAGGTATTTCTACTTAGAGCATCACCCTCTGTGGTGGCTATAATTGCACTTCTCAGATCTCCGACATCGGGGAGCGACATCAGGGAACATAATTAATTCAGTGCAGACGGGCCTCTAAAATCCATCCTGTGTTTGTGATGTGGTCTGATGGCCCTTTCAGCCTCTCCACGCTCCTGGGCTATTTTGTCTCACAGGTGTTTCCCCTAACAAAATGTTCTTGCACACATTCGGTCTTCACATCTGTTTTTCTGAGAACCCACTCCCTCGAACCTAGCTTGACGAGCCCCTTCTCTGGGTCTCCAGAACACCCTGGATCTGTCTCCATCAGAGAGTTCTGCATGCTGCATTACACTGTTTGTCTCCATATTAGACCTGGATCCACAACCATACTGCAATGAGGTGAATGCTACCCATGCTGGCAGAGGGTGATTCACCTCACTGGCGAGTTGTAGAGTGAGTGTGGAGGTCAAGGAGGGTTTCACCAACAAGGTACCTTCACCTGTGCCTGGAAGGATGGGTAGGATCCAGGTAAGAAGGATGGGAGCCTGCATTCAACGCAGAGGGAACAGTGTGAGAAGGAGGATGGGCTTAGGAGCCTGATGAATATGTTGGTATGGCTGGAACCTGTCTAGAAATGTGGCATCTTGGTGGTGATTGCCACACTGAATAGTTTTAACTTTATGTTGCACATAGTGCTTCTCAACCAATGTTTAAAAAATCTGCCTTCACACAGTGTGATCAAATAACTTCCCTGTTATGTAATGATTCTCAAGTTGATGGGGTATTCCCTAGGAATCACTCTGCCCTGTACTGCCCAGGACCGTCCCAATAGCCCTATGTGGCTGAATAAACTTTAAAGTCATTCAAATGAAAATCAAATTAAACTTTCAGATTTTCAGTGACCCTGGACACATTTCAAGGGTTCAGGAACCACATGTGGCTCCAGCTCCCCCGTATAGAACAGGACAGAGGGAAGTGGAGGAGGTAGGGATGAGGAAGGCAAAAGGTGGTTTCCAGAGAGGCACAGAGATTGTGGTGTGTCACACAGCTGAAGTGAAAGAGCAGAGCTTGAAGCCCAAATCTTGTTCTTCTTAACCAAGAGTTATTTCCACGGGATTTTTCTATTTTTTCCCAACTTCATGGAGCTGGTTGGTAGGAAGTCTCATTCATGTCCAGATCCTACCCCGTGGGTGCTGGAAGTGAAATCATCCAGGACCTAAATTGAGATTATTTAGATTTGAATCCAGTGCTGTCATTTAGGAGGTGCAGGGCTTGGGCAAGCCAAACACACACACACATGTGCTTGGAACTTTTATTAAGCACCCTCATGGACATCTTTCCATGTCAAGGCATCAGATTTTTCTCATTTTTCAAGATGCATAGCATTTTATAGTTCTAGTACATAATGAATTATTTGGATATTCCCCACTTCATAGACAGTAAGTTTTCTCCCTACCTTTTTAAATTTCAAATACTACAAATGAACTCATGTTGGGCTTTTGATTTAGTGCAAACATAGTTCAAGGATAAATCCTAGAAGTGTGATTGCTAGGTTAAAAAGTAGGCATGCCAAAACGTTCTCCAAAAAGGGGGCAGCAATTCTCCTAATAATGCATTATTCTCCTAAGAATGCAAAAAACTGCCAATTTCCCATGCCTTTCTCAATACTGGTCTTTTTTTTTTAAATTAACTCACTTAATGGATACTTAAAAATGCTTTGCAATCGTTCAAATGCTATGCAAATGTAAGGTGTTATGGCCAATAACCTTTTCTAGAAGGCCCCATATCAAAAAGTGGACATCCAAGCCCTTGGGGAGCTTGTACCATCCAGAAGTTTTTACTATATGTCCTGTCATTTTCTGGAAATAATGTTTTTGGCCTTGGATCCTAATTTTTTAGGCCAAAATGTCAGTTTTCCAGGATAATGGGGTCGTAAATAATGAATAAGTGAAACCCTCCAGCAAAAGCAGCTATCACCATTCTTAGAGATTTGCTGGCAAAATAATTGAATTTGATAGCAGATAGGGCCACTTGTGCCACCCAAAATTTTATTGAGCCAGCCTGGCAGGGAATGATTTGCAAGGCCTTTCTTTACTGTTTCCAAAGCCTTTATTTTATCTACTTTCTTTTTCAAGCCTTTTTATTTTTACTATTCATTTGGAAACTGTAAAATTGAGGCTTCAGCATCTACTCACTTTTTTTTTTTTAAGAAGCACAGGCCTAGTGCAGTGGACTACAGGGGCCTCCCATGTTGACTTTGAAAACAAAGGAAGTCTGACCCTAAGCTCCTTTTTCCTTCCAAAGGAATCCATCCACCCCAACATCACCACCTGGTAAACTCCTAGTCCTCCTTCCAGAACCTAAGGACTGTCTTTCAAGTCAGTTCTTTTGTAGAGCCTTACCTACTCTGTCTTCCCACACATTTCATTTTTACCTCTAAGCAATTATGTATTTCCCAATAATTTCCTTGTTTGCATCTTTCCCCATGCCCATCTCCCAGCTATGAATTATTTGGGCTGGACCTGGGTCTCATTTATCTTTATATCTCTAGTTGGTAGTACTTGGTAAGTTTGTTGAATAAATGTTTCTTCATTTTGAATCCTTGCCTGGGTTGGACATGAAACAATAATAACACTCTTAGAATATGTAACACAAAGACCAGCACTCCCCAAACATTCCACAAGCTCTCTCATGCTTCTCAGCCTCCCTTGTATTTATGATGGGGTTATGTGACTAATTCTGGTTCACAGGCAGGTGTGTGAGTGAAGTGATGCCTGGCACTCTCTGTCTGAGGTGGGAAAGAAGGGTGGTGAGATCCATACATGCCCTGTCTCTTGTCACTATGCCTGGAAACAAAGAACTCTGAAACAGCAAAAGTGCAAGATGGAAACAGCCTAAATGTCTCATCACTGTTGAAGGGCAGCCACCAAGGAGAGCAGCCTGATTTGCATCAGACCGTTCAGAAAGTGAGGAATAGCCTTTGGGATTTGGGAGTTTATTGCCACAGCAAAACTTAGCCTATCCTAACACAGCATATGAATTTTATGATTTGAAAATGTATGTAGAAAAGAAGCTCTTAAAGTATGACAGTGTCATTTGATCATGAAACCTTTTCACCTTCATTCCCTAGAACAAGAGAGGGTTGGTACTTTGGATTTTATGACTTCAAAGCAGATTATTTTTTTCAAGACAGCACAGCCATTCCTGCTTTATTGACAGAGATTCCAAGGCATGGAGAAGTGAAAGCACTGGTTTCTGGAATTATGGGTGAGATTAGCAGGAGAACACAGACCCAAATTTCTGACCCCCCTGCCTAGATAGAACTGCTCATCCCCCAACATCAGTGTCCTCTGGGGTTAGTATTCAAGGAATAATATTGACCTACTTAGAAATGGGACAGATTTTACATCTCTAAAGCTAACTCCACTGAAGAATATCTGTTTTGAAGGAACATGGTGGTAAAAAGGTTAACACTAAATTTGAAGTTTATTTCTAGGCAGACATCCTGAGCCCTGGGGGGAAGATTGCAGCTGCCTTGTGGCCCAGATAATGCAATATCAGGGTGAACAAGGACATCTTAGAACATTCTGTTCTACTCCCCTGAGACCAATTAAAATCTGTAGGCATCTTTCTGTTGACCAGGCTGACTGACTAATTGAATCAGAATTATGATATTTTCATCAGCTTTCTCTTATCCCTTTCTGCCTTGCCAGCAGACAGAAAGTTTGACAACATACAGCTTCAAGTATATGAGGCCCAGTGAATGGATCTGCTCTCACCTTAAACAACTGAACGTTGTACATAAAATAAGATCTCAAAAAGGATGGAACAAGATTGTGAGCAGGGTAGTGTCCCCAGATATTAGTCTCTGTTTATCCAGATAAGAAGAAGCTAAATACCAAGACACCACCTTCAGGATGCTTGATGAACAAGAAATCTGTCATTTAGCAGCTGCTATTCCAATAAATCAGCTCCGTAATTACCTCTGCCTTCCTAATTAACCATCACATTGCCCAATTGAGAAAGCTCCTCATGTCGAAGGACCAAACACCTGCTGAAGTCTAACAAGATTCTGTCCATTCTATTAAGCTAGGAGGTATTTTCTCCTGCACATCCAAATGGCCTGGTTAGCCTTAGAGACTGCCCCAAACAGTATCAAAGCGTCTGGGAATCAGCTACACATTTCCAGTTGTGTGAGACTTCTCAGCTTGAGTGTGACAACCTCCACATTAGTAACTTCTGTGAAATTATTTCTTTATATCTAAACTGCCTCAGAAGTTAGGCATTTATAGCAGCATTAGTTCCAGCTGTGAGGACGCTTCGGCTCACACGATATTAGGAAGGGGTGGGGTGGGGGGAACCTCTGGGACAACGATTTCAGCCTCAGGACCCATTTCTGAGTTTTCTAAAAGGAAATCCCCTCAACAAACTGGCATTGAAGGAGCATACCTCAAAATAATCAGAGCTGCCTATGGCAAACCTACAGCCAACATTATACTGAATGGGAAAAGCTGAAAGTATTTCTCTTGAGAACTGGAGCAAGACACAGACACCCACTCTCACTTTTCCTATTCAACATAGTATTTAGAAGTGCTAGCCAGGGCAATCAGGCAAGAGAAAGAAATAAAAGGCATCCAAATAGGAGAAGAGGAAGTCAAACTCTCTCTCTTCACAGTTGATACAATTCTATACCTAGAAAACCCCAAAGACACCACCAAAAGGCTCCTAGAACTGACAAACTTTAGGAAGGTTTCAGGATACACAACAATGTACAAAAATCAGTAGCATTTCTACACACCCATAATGTCCAAGTTGAGAGACAAATCAAGAACACAATCCCATTTACAATACCCACAAAAAATTAAAATACCTAGGAATACATCTAACCAAGGAGGTGAAAGATCTCCACAAGGAGAACTGCAAAACACTGATGAAAGAAATCATACGTGACATGAACAAATGGAAAAATATTCCATGCTCATGGATTGGAAGAATCAATATCATTAAATGGCTATACTGTCTAAAGCAATCTACAGATTCAATGCTATTCCTGTCAAACTACCAATGGCGTTTTCCAAAGAATTAGAAAAAAAACTATTCTAAAATTCATATGGAACTGAAAAAGAGCCCAAATAGCCAAAGCAAGCCTATACAAACACAAAGCCAGAGGCATCACATTATCTGATTTCAACCTGTAAGACTATAATAACCGAAACAGCATGGTACTGGAACAAAAACAAACACATAGGCTGGGTGAGATGGCTCACGCCTTTAATCCCAGCACTTTGGGAGGCCAAGGTGGGTGGATTGCTTGAGGTCAGGAGTTTGAGACTAGCCCTGCCAATGTGGTGAAACCCCATCTCCACTAAAAACACAAAAATTAGCCAGGCGTGGTGGTGCACACCTGTAATCCCAATCCTAGCTACTGGGGAGGCTGAGGCAGGAGAATCGCTTGAACCTGGGGGATGGAGGTTACAGTGAGCCGAGATGGTGCCACTGCACTCCAGCCTGGGCAACAGAGTGAGACTCCATCTCAAAAAAACAAAAACAACAAAACAAACAAACAACACATAGACCAATGGAACAGAATAGAGAACCCAGAAATAAAGCTGCACATCTACAGCACACCTTTGCCTGATCTTTGATGACATCAACAAAAATAAGCATGAGGAAAGGACTCCCCTATTCAATAAATGGTTCTATGACAGCTGGCTAGCCATAGGCAGAAGAATAAAACTGGACCCCTACCTTTCATCATATATAAAAATTAACTCCAGATGGATTAAAGACTTGCATATAAGACCTCAAACTATAAGAATCCTAGAAGAAAACCTAGAAAACACCATTCTGGACATCAATCTTGGGAAATAATTTATGGCTAAGTCCTCAAAAGCAACTGCAGCAAAAACAAAAATTGACAACTGAGAACTAATTACATTAAGGAGCTCCTGCACAGCAAAAGGAACTAACAGAGTAAACAGACAACCTACATAATGGGAGAAAATATTCACAAACTATGCATACAACAAAGACCTAATATTCAGAATCTATAAAGAACTTAAACAATTCTACAAGCAAAAAAATAAAAAAAATAAAAAGTGGGCAAAAGACATGAACAGACATTTTTCAAAGGAAGACACACAAGCGGCCAACAAGCATATGAAAACGTGTTCAACATCACTTACCAGAGAAATACAAATTAAATCCACAGTGAGATTTTATCTCATATCAGTCAGAATGGCTATGATTAAAAAGTCACAAACAACAGTCGCTGGCAGGACTGAGAAGAAAAGAGAATGCTTGTACACTGTTGGTAGAATATAAACTAGTTTAGCTACCATGGAAAGCAACTTGAAGATTTCTCAAAGAACTTAAAACAGAGCTACCATTCAACCCAGCAATCACATTACTGGCTATATATCCAAGAGAAAAAAAAATCATTCTACCAAAAAGACATATGCACTCATATGTACATTGCGAGCACTATTCACCATAGCAAAGACATGGAATCAATCTAGATGTCCATCAGTGGTGGACTGCGTAAAGAAAATGTGGTATGTATATGCCATGGAATACTATGCAGCCATAAAAAGAACCAAATCGTGTCCTTTGCAGCAGCAGGGGTACAGGTGGAGGCCATTATCCTAAGCAAATGAATCCAGGAACAGAAAAACAAATACCACATGTTCTCGTTTATAAGCGGGAGCCGAACATTGGAAACTCATGGACATAAAGATGTCAGCAACAGACTCTGGGACCTATTAAAGAGAGAAGGGAGGGAAGGGAGCAGGGCCTGGATAACTATTGGGTACTATGCTCACTACCTGGGTGATGTGATCATTGGTACCCCAACCCTCAGAATCATGCAATTTACTCATGTAATAAACCTGCACATGTAGACTCTGAATCTAAAATGAAAGTTGAAATTATTTAAAGAAAAATATAAAGTAAAAGGAAATCCAAGGCTGAGGCATGTTTGGGAAAAGGTATTTTAGCTTTGAAGCTACCTCTCACCATATTGGCAGGAAGGGCTATGGACTAGTTGTGCTTCCCCAAAATTCATATGTTGAAACGCTAATCTCAAATATGATGGTATTAGGAGATGGGGGCCTTTGCAAGGTGATTAGGCCATGAGGAAGTAGCCCTCATGATGGGATTAGCACACTTATAAGAAAAGACATGAGTGACTATAGTTAAGAATAATGTATTGTGCTCTCGAAATTTTCTGAGAGTAGATCTCAAGTGTTCCACACACACACACACACACACACACACACACAAAGTATCTAGATAAGGTAATTAATATGTTAGTTAGCTTCACTGTAGTGACTGTTTTACAACAAATTCATTCTTTGTTAAGAAGGTTTCCCCCTTACATTTAAGAGTAAGCCAAGAACGTCTGATGTCAACAAAAAGCAACCTTGTATTGGAAGTCCTAGCCAGTTTAATACGGCAAGAAAAATAAAAACATAAAGATTATAAATAAAGAAGAAAATGTATCTCTATTGTAGACAACATAATGATTTATGCAATCAAAACAAATTCAACACATATAATTATTGATTTTCAACAGGGGTGCAAATGGATATTCTTTGTAACAAATGATGCTGGAACAATTAAAATATCCACACATGGAAGTGATGAACCTTAACCCTTACCTCAAAAATATACAAAAATTAACTCAAAATGGATCACAACCTAAATATTAAGTTGAAACTACATAACCTCTAGAAGAAAATAGAGGAGAAAACTTTTGTGTACTTAGGTTGGTCAAAGACTTCATAAATAAAATACACAACGTGTCCACTATAAAACATTCATAGATTGAACTGTGTCAAAATCAAAATCTTTTGCTTTTTAAGACACAAAATGAAATGAAAAGGCAAGGTACAGATTGAGAAAACATTTGCAAAACATGTATCTAATTAAAAGCTTATACCCAGAATGTAAAAGGATTCCTACAATTCAATAATAATACGGCAAACAACCCAATTTAAAAATTGGCAAAAGATTTGAACACATACTACACCAAGGAAGATATACAAATGGCAAACATGTGAAAAGATCCTCATCACCATTATTTATTAAAGAAAGGCAAATTAAATCCACAAGGAGATACCATTTTATTCCCACTAGAAAGGCAAATATTAAGTATTGTTGAGGATGTAGAAGAACTGGAACACTCTTTGTTTGCCAGTGGTAACATAAAATGGTACACTTTAGAAAATAATTTTTTTTGTGATGTTAATATACATATATGATCCACAGCTCTACTTCTAGACATTTACCCAAGAGTAATGAAAACATATGTCCACAAAAAGATTCTAATGTGAATGTACATAGTAGCTTTATTTTTAATTCCAAGAACAATAAAGATTCCAAATATGCATCAACTGGTGAATCTTTATAGAAACTAGTATCTCCATAGAATGGAATACTTCTTGGCAATAAAAATGAAACTAAACTACTGACCGATACAACATGGATGATTCTCAAAAAAATTATGCTAAGTGAAAGAAGACAGCCACAAAATGTTACATACTATATGATTCCATTTATATGGGATTCTTTGCAAAAGTCAAACCTTAGTGATAGAAGGAAGATGTTTCAATGGTTTCCAGGCTATGGGGAATTGTTTGATTCCAAAGGTCATAACAGATATCTTTGGGGTGATGGAAATGTTTTGCACCACGATACTCATGGCACTGACATAACTGTATGTAGTTGTCAGATCTCATTGAATTGTACACTGAAAATTGGTGAATTTTATGTAAATTATGCTCAGAGGTGATTTTATACACACATACATACATACACATACACATGCATAGATACATACATTATTTAAAATGAAAGCATTCAATGTGGAAAAGATTACAGATTACATACAACTTGGTCCTTTCCATCACTGACAGAAGATGAAAAACTTTTGGTAAGAAATTTTGAATTTCAGTTTTTTCCTGTGTCCCTGATGTTATTCCTACTGCCTCTCTGGAATAAGAGAGCAAAAGACATAGTCTGTCTAAGGACCAAAATAGATCCTGTGTAAACACACACTGGTTATGATTGCACATATCTGCAGATGGATCTAAACCCTGTAGCCTTAAGCAACGACTCTGGAATCACTGGTGCCAACTCAAATCATTTATCAAAATATATTTCCCTTGCAAAATCAAGCGGCAAAACTTCAGGACTCTTGGCCGAGGAGGGAATCGTTTTGGCTAAAGCGCTCTAATGCTTCTGCTAACGCAAAAGCCCATGGGCATACTAATAAGTATGATGCAACACTTGTATTGCAGGGCAGAAGGGCAAGGAGAGGGAGCAATTCTGTCATGGATCTGTTTACTGTGTGTTTATCAATTCATATAATTATTGAGAATGTACATGTGCCTGTTCCCGTAACAGGCACCGCGGAAGATGCTAAGGAGAAAAGGGTCAGGGGACAGATGTTTGGTGTAACATGCTATGCCTTCAAAGTGAGTCCATTTTTATCCTTAAATTGTATAAAATGTAATGTATACCCTTAAATTATAAAATGTTACCTTTAAATATATAAGAAAGCAAGAAAGAATGAAAATAAATGTCATCCTCAACGTAAGAAATTAGAAAAAGAACAAACAAAATACCCTGAAGGGAAACAGAAGGGAGGAATTAATAAAGATAAAAGCAGAAATTAATGAGATAGAAAGCAGAAAAACAGTAGGACCAATAAATAAATCCCAAAGCTGGATCTTAGAAAAAAATAAACATACCAAAAAATGCAAAAATCAAAAACTAGTTATCAATAGATTGCCTAATCAAGAAAAAAATTAGCTCATAAAAACAGAATGCAAAATTAGTACGTGGGAAATAATTGCAGAAACTGATGAAAATGAAGGAATCACAAAATAGTTATCTGTTCAATTCTATGTAAATAAATTTGACATAAATTTTAAACTTTCCAAATTCGTTAAAAGAATTGAGCATAACATTGACAACAAAAACCAAAAGTACACAAAAAATGATAACTATTAATTTGATACAAAAATCATAAACATTAACAATATCACCAACTGAAATAAGTGCCACATTAAAGGATCATATACTATGACCAAGTGGAATTTGTTTCACGATAGTTTGAAATTAGGAAATATTTTAATAGAAGTTACCATAAGCATAGATTTAAAGAGAATAGCCAAATGATCATCTCAGAAGTAGAAAAGATATTTAATACTACACAAAAATTGAATTGATAAAAGTCATCAAAATAGGAACAGAAAAAGACATATACATATACACGTGTGTCAGAAAAATGTATGTGTGTATACATGAGTGTATGTGTGTGTGTGTGTGTGTGTGTGTGTGTGTGTGTATTTATATAGAGCAGGAGGCGGAGCGAGAGCCCAATGGCCAGCATCATGCTTAATGGAAAATACTAGAATATATTTCCTCTAATGCAGGAATAAAAATAAATTACTAGTCAATGAAAGTACACAAGACAAGGGTAAAACATAGAAAGATGAAAGTAAAATTATCACTATTTTCAGGCATAACTCTATATCTAAAAATTCTAAGAGATTCAACTGAAAAAGCATTATACACATGAGAGAAGTCAGTGAGGTTACAGAGGACAAAATTAATATGTAGAAATCAGTGGCTTTCGTATATGCAAACACCAACAAATTAGAGAACATAATGGAAGATTCCATTTACATTAGCAACAAAAAGTCCTAAAGTTTCTAGGAATAAATATAAGGAACATGTAAGCACTTTGTATATGTAAAGCATATGTAAAGTATATGTAAAGTATATATAAGGCATTTAAAACATTCCCTAGTGACAGAAAAACAGATGAAAATGAGTATTCAACCATGTTTTTAAGAAAACTCACCGTTCAAGATATGTTTTCCTAATTTAATTTAAAATTTTAATATATATAATTGTCCCTGTGTTGATGAAGCTATGGGGAACAGCCACTCTTGTACTTCTATTAATTGTAGGCAGGAGTATAAATTAATATAATCTTACAGAAGGCAATTTGGTTAACGGTTTCTATCAAAATTAGAAGCAAACATACACAAATGCAACATGACACATGTGCAAATTCATTAATTACATCACAGTATGTTATAGTAAAAGATTTGGCATAGTGTACCTGTCCATCAGGAAGGCGCTGGTTAAATTATACTCCATTCATACAATGGAACACAACGTAGTTGTAAAATTAGAAGAACGAGAAAGTTCTACATATATGGCTATGTAAACAACTTCAAGATTAGTATTAAGAAAGAAAAGAAAGACAAAAAACAACATGTAGAGTATGCTACGGTTCATGTAAAAGTTTGTGAGTCCGGGGAATAAGAATTCATATTTCCCTGTGTATATACAAAGAAAATCCCTGGGTGGACACACAAAAAGAAATTAGTAACAGTAGCTGCTGCTTTGAGGCTAGAAAGATAGAAAACAGGAGTAAAAGAGGAAATTTGCAGAGTATACATTTTGATAATTTGGATTTTCAATCCATATGAATCCATTACAATTTAGAAAATCAAAATCAAAACTTTAATAGATATAAAATGAAATAAAATAAAAAATTTAATTTAAAAGTAAAGACATTTTTAAATGGGAGAAAAGATTGAGAAAACATTGAAATACTAATAATTGCTACATGCTTTAAATATGTTCTATCCTGTTGTAGGCATTTTACATGTTGTATCCTGTTTTAGACTATTATTATCTTCACATACAGGTGAGGAAACTGAGGCAGAGAGATTGATTACATGCCCTAAGTCACAACTAAGCCATCTCCAGATTCCTGCAGTTTTAACTTCTTAGCCTTGCCGCCTTCTGATACCATGTGTGGTTGGTGCAGTCAAAATACACACTGCAAGGGCCACAACCACCACCAAACTGTAACACCTGAAGTTTAACCCCCCACTTTGCTTACTAGCTGTGTAACTTGGAAAAGTTCATTCAACAATTAGAGACTCAATTCCCTCATGTGTCCAGTGGTTTTGACTATACCTGTTCTGTCTCTAAAACTTGCCATGAGATCATACATGTTTGTGTGTGACAGGAAAGCAGAGGGAGACATTTAGATTTTAAATATGTGCCACAGGACAGAGATTAGAAAAGCAGCAAGAATCCATCTTCAGGGAGATTTGGACAGTACAGAAACAAATCTTGTTTATCCACTGATTTCCTTTGTCACTCTCAGGGAGAGGTTACCCTGGGGAAACTTCTGGACCCTGACTGTAATTAAACGGCTCTTACTTAAGGAAAGAAATTATGCCGCCAAACTCTTTCACCTGAAACATTCAGATAATTGCATTATTAGCATTATTACTTGGTAGTGGAGTGAGGAAGGGGGAGGTGGTTTTGTGGACAGTATGTACCCCTAGTGTGAGTACTATATTTCCTTATTTAAGGAAAGGAAAAAAAATGGTAACTGTTCTAAGAAAATATCAACAGTCTTGTCCAAAATAGTAACAACTTTAAAAATAGTGTGACACAGGAGGAGTGGGAAACTCCAGCTCATAGCCACAGCAGAAGAGCTGGGAGCAGAGACATGCCCAACCTCTTGTGTGAGGAGGGTGAGTTGGTGATCATTCATAAATTGATCACTGTGGGCCTCTATTAAGTGGATTTCTATTAAGCGGGAGCTCCATGGCCCCTTGGGAGTCTCGCTGCACAGTAAGGAGAAAAGCTCTCTCTGGGGAATCTACCAGAGTAACTTCAGGGTGTAAATTTTGCTTTAAAAAATAAAGTGTTGGGCTGGGCATGGTGGTTCACGCCTGTAATCCCAGCACTTTGGGAGGCCAAGGCAGGCAGATCACCTGAGGTCAGGAGTTTGAGACCAGCCTGACCAACATGGAGAAACCCCGTCTCTATTAAAAATACAAAATTAGCTGGGTGTGGTGGTGCACGCCTGTAATCCCAGCTACTCTGGAGGCTGAGGCAGGAGAATCACTTGAACCCAGGAGGCGCAGGTTGTGGTGAGCTGAGATCGCGCCATTGCACTCTAGCCTGGGCAACAAGAACGAAACTCCATCTCAAATAAATAAATAAGTAAATAATAAAGTGCTGGGCCAGGCACAGTGGCTCATACCCGTATTCCCAGCACTTTGGGAGGCTGAGGCAGGAGGATGAGTTGAGACCAGAAGTGTGAGACCCACCTGGGCAACACAGTGAGACCTCATCTCTACAAAAAAGTTAAAAACTAGCCAGGTGTGGTGGCACTCATTGGTAAGTCAAGGCAGGCCAGGAGGCCAAGAGAGGAGGATGGCTTGAGTCTGGGAGGCTGAGGCTGCAGTGAGCCATGATTGTACCACTGTACTCCAGCCTGGCTGACACAGCAAGACCCTGTCTCAAAACTAAGAGTCATAAAGTGCCTTTAATAGTAAATAGAAATAACAATTACTGGTATTGTGAAGGTGACAGTCACTTTTATTCTTACTTTAAGAGATGGCCAGGAACAATTCCCCGATCTCCCTCAGGAATCCATGACACTGCCTCAGAATACAGTACTCACACTGGGGCTACACACGGTCCACAAAACCGCCTCCCCCTTCCTTACTCCACACCAAGTAATAATGCTAATAATAGAATTATCTGAATGTTTCAGGTGAAAGAGTTTGGGGGTTTACTTCATCTACATCACATGCATACACAGTCCCAACACTAAAGTCGGAAAAATATTGAATTAAATACATTTGCTGCTGCTTAATTCAACTTGGGATGTATAAGTATTGATAATCCTTCACAATCCCATGGGAATTCCACAGGAGTTGTCCCCTCTGATCCTGACAAAAAACTGTAAGAGAAACTAGTTACCCCCACTCTAAAGACAACAAAATGGAGGGCTGGCAAGTTTAGCTGATCTCCCCCAAGGTAGATTAGGAGTAAGAGTCAGGACAGGGTCTAGGTCCAGGGTTCCTGCAACCACCCTCCTCTTAAGTGTCTGCTAAGGTCTTTTTGAGTCTTAAGATTTTGGAACCTAGAAAGTTAATTAACTTAGTCCCAAAGCTGTCCCTATGAGTACCCTTCACCCACTCTTAAAAAGGAGACAGACAAAATGGAACTGGGTACGTCACATTCACCTCCTGGTCTATTTAAGAAGCAGAAGATTGGCCGGGCGCGGTGGCTTACACCTGTAGTCCCAGCACTTTGGGAGGCCGAGGCGGGCGGATCACGAGGTCAGCAGATCAAGACCATCCTGGCTAACACAGTGAAACCCCGTCTCTATTAAAAACACAAAAAATTAGCCGGGCGAGGTGGCAGGCGCCTGTAGTCCCAGCTACGCGGGAGGCTGAGGCAGGAGAATGGCGTGAACCCCAGGGGGCGGAGCTTGCAGTGAGCCGGGATTGTGCCACTGCACTCCAGCCTGGGTGAAACAGCGAAAAAGAAACAGAAGATTATCCAGAGTGGGAATCCACCAGGCTATAGTTACATCTCTCCCTTCTCTCTCCTGGTTATTGATGTTAAGCTACCATGTTACTCACTGACAGAAAACTGGAAGCAAACTAAAATGAAAACTTTTTGGCCCTAAATTACTCCTTTGACCTCTAACCTGAATTTTGGCTGCTTTTGCTTAGCAGTTACTGATTCAAAGGCCTATCTGTAAGCCACAGTGACCACGCATCAACCCTCCATCTGGTCAATGATACTGATTTAATGAAAGGTAATGCCATGGCTGAAGATGTTGTGTGAATGACCCCAACATGGCGTGCCAGCCACTGAAGGACCCTGCACCACAGAGGCCCATGGTTCTTCATGCAAACACTCAGACACCCCCCTGCCACATACCACACACCCATGCCCAGCTCCCAGGACAATCTGGATTCAGTTATTCAACAAATATTTATAGAGGACCTCCTAGGTGCCAGGCACATTCCATGTATTGGTATTATGGGATCGTTGGGGTGTTGCTTTTCTGGCCGGAAACCTGTGGTCAATGGTACCTTTGCCCAAGTTTTGCTCGGGCGCACTGGGCTCATTCCACCTACTTGGCCTGGCAGGCTGCACTCAGCTCATGCTACCAGCCTGGATCCCACGCCTCCAAGGGAGACTGCAAGTCAGGCGTGGAGCAGCGAGGGGTGTGTGAGCAACTGTGGGGTCTGGCCACTGCACAGTCAGACATGCTGGCTGCTGCTGGGGGCAGGCAGCTCCAGGTGCCGGCATGGGCACCGGCTCGCTGTGAGGCCGGCTGCGGCTGGACCAGGTGCACTGCAAGCAGCTTCCTTGGCTGACACTGGGGAATGCAGTGACACCTGGAAGCTTGGAGATGCATGGAACCACAGGGCCCCAATGAGGGAGTCACAGCCCTGGCTCAGGGAGCTCCCAGGTCTGGGCTTCCTGAAGGGCCACAGCTCATCTCCCCTTCTCTTCACCTTCAATGTGGTGAGCAAGGAGCATGTTTCAGCCCTGTTTGGGTTACAGCTCTTTTAGCCTCACCATTCTGCAGGTCCCAAATTCTTGTCTTACGACCAAGAAGAATGAGGTACGCAGACAGTGGAGGGTGATCAAGATGAAAAGGAGATTTATTGAGTGATAGAACAGCTCAGAGAAGACCCACAGGGGGCAGCTCCTTTCTGCAGCCAGGGTGTCCCATCAGGTGTTCATCTCCTAGCAAAGAAAGTAGCTCCTCTCTGCAGCTGGTCTTCCTGTCTTCTGTCTAGCTCTGGCTCAACCTGGGGCTTTTATGGGCCTCAGTGGGGAGGAAGTGAGTGCCAATTGGTCAATGGGCAGCATGCGGGGTGCTGGAAAAGGCACCACAAGTTCCCACTCTGGCCCATGGGACTGGCAGCCCGGGTCCCAACCTTCAGGCCCTCCCTGGCCTGAAGGTGGGGACTCACTGAGGACCCTCCCCCTTCTGCCCAGGAGCCTCTCTGCCTCCTGCCACCACCCATGGTGCCCAGGCTGTTTGTACCAAGGGGCACCTGCAGGCCAGTGCTGAGCTGCCCTCAGCACCCCCTCAGCTTCCCCACTGAGCTCATCGGCACCCAAAGTCTGGAGGGGACCAAGGCGACAGGGGGCTGGTATGTCAGTACTGCCCCACGTGTGCACATCTGGCCAGGCTGTGACAGCACCCAGGCTCAACTCCAACCCTGCTCCAAGATCAGAGCAGGTGCTGGGAGCTGGGAGAGGCCAAGAAGTGGAAGCAGACACCCCTGAGCCTGTTGGGCAAGTGAGGGGGCCTTCCTCAGTCCCTGAGGGTGCAGAGTGCAGTGAACGCCTGGGTCCTGCACCTGAGAGGGCAGGGGTCCCACCTGCTCTGTGGACTGTGCACTCCAGCACACCTCCTCACAGCCTGGAGTTGGGGCTCTAGGTCCTTGCTGGGCCCTTTTCTGCCCACCCCTTCATGCCCAATCACACTGCTCCCCTGCTAGCGGGTGGCGCAGTTGGCTGCCTCAGGGATGCAGGGCACAGGGGACCCACTGCTGCCATTGTTGCTCCTGCAGTCACTCCTGCCACCACCGCCCACACCTCCCTGCTGCAGCTGGTGCAATGGCAGTGGCCACTCCAAATGGCCCACCACCGCCGTCATTGGGAATATAGCAATTAACAACACAAACAAAACCCCTGCATTTGAGGCACTTATATTCTAGTGGGGAGACTTAGATGATAAACACAATAATAATAATACTAAAATATTTAAATAAACTCACCCACTATATTTCTCCAAATCACACCTGCAAGCCTCTCTGGGGCTCTAGTTTCTAGACTACATTTCTGCCCGGGTCTTGATTTCTAATATTCACCACTCACCTCCAAACACTGAGCCTGCCTTGGTGTTTTGGCCACCATCACCCTCAGCCACTTCTGAAAGCTAGAGCCCTACCTTGAATCTCGTTATGTGAAATCCCTCACCCATGCACTCAATGAGACATGTTGGAAATTGTGCTGGGATGTCCATTATCCTCTCCCATTAGCTGTTCCCTGCACTGTGAGTGGAGACAGCTACTATCAAGTCCAGGGGGCCTGACTAGCTCTAATCACAACTTCCTGCTCCACTCCATCTTTGATCTGGTTCTAGATCCTATCAGGCTTTAGGGATCTGAGACAGGAGCATCTCCAATACAATAGTCATTCAGAAGAAGACTGATAACCCAAGGGAAGGATGTGCAATTCCATGGTAGGACAAACAATTCCATTTTGAAATCTACTACACATATTGGGCAGTGTTCTTTCATCACTCAGCATCGCTTGGCTTCAGTTTCCACCCTCGTCAGAGTCCACCCTCATTCTTCTTTTCTCCTGTGTCTCCCCTAGCCCCACTCTCTGTGCTCGCTGATGTGCTCTCTCTCACCTCCCAAGCTTCCACTTCCCTGCTTAGCACACTCTGAAGCTATTCTTTCTCCCTAAGCCAGCTTTTCCCTGTTACTACCCAGCGCATCCATATATAACAACAACAAAAATCCTCTCTTTATTCCCATGGACAGGTAGAAAAGAGGTAAAGGAAAATCCTGACAGTTAAATGCATTGAAGACAGAAAAGGACTAAAATTCAAATCTCCAGGCTCTGAGCTCTTTCTAGTAGTCCACAGGGCTTACGGCTTGTAAGAATTTACTAGTGAACTAGCCTCCTTGTTTTGGAGCTCTCAAGCAAAAACGTCATTCACTCTTTTTGTCTTTATGATCTCTCCTCAATATACACCCACACAGAGTGAGAGAGAGTGAGAGAGAGAGAGTGAGAGAGAGAGAGAGAGAGTGAGAGAGAGAGAGAGACAGAGAGAGAGAGAGATACACAGAGTCTCTTGACTTGGTTTAGGATGGGGAGGGCTGGGGGTATGGAAGTTGATACATCAAAGGCCTCCATATCTTGGTGAGGCTACTGGAGGGAGGAGCAAGTGCACTTTTGCTTAACAGAAAGATATTTGGCTTTTTTGCCCCTCTCCAATATCTAGGTGAGCATTAATCTACGTAACATCTATAAAGACTGCTGAGCTATTCAAAGACCAGCATTACACTGCACAGTGTCACTTAACAAGGAGACTAGCAACAGCTTATACCCTTATAGCCAAGGAATTTCTAGTCTTTGCCTTTAGTCAGGAAAGGAAGAGAGTGGAAATTGAAAATCATTCCGATATCTGCCTCACTCTAAGGATCCATACTAATGTCAAATGAATAAGATTGGTTTCAATAGCAGTGTGTGTGAATTAAATTTTTGAAAACTGCATCCATGGAGATTTGCAAGCATCAAAGAGCAGGCTTCCGGGAACTACCCTGAATCCAGCTGTCTTAGTCCATTTATGTTACTATAAGAGATTACTTGAGGATGGGTAATTTATCAAAAAAAGAGGTTTAGCTGCACATGGTCACTTGCTCCTGTAATCCCAGTGCTTTTAGGGACCAAGGTGGGAGGGTTGCTTGCGCCCAGGAGCTCAAGACCATCCTGGACAACATAGTGAGACCCTGTCTCTACAAAAAGAATTTTTTTTTAATTAGCCAGGTTTGATGGCACAAACCTGTGGTCCCACCTACTCAGTTGGCTGGGGTGGGAGGATAACTTGAGGCTGGAAGGTTGAGGCTGCAGTGAACCATGGTCACACCACTACACTCCAACCTGGGTTACAGAGCAAGGCATTGTCTCAAAAAAAGAGAAAGAAAGGAAAGAAAAGAGATTTGTTCTGCAGGCTGTACAAGAACCATGGTGCTAGCATCTGCTTCTGGTAAGGGCCTCAGGCTGCTTCCACTGATGGCAGAGGGCAAAGAGAAGCTGGTGTGTATAGATCACATGACGAGAGGAAGCAAGAGAGAGGAAAGGAGCCAGGCTCATTTTAACAGCCAGCAATTGAGGGAACACTCTCATGGGAATAGGCTGAGCACTCATTACCTAGAGAATAGCACCAAGCCCTTCATGAGGGATCCACCCCCATGAACCAAACACCTCCCACCAGGCCCCATCTCCAACACTGAGGATAAATTTCAACATGAGACTTGGCGGGACCATACAAACTCTATCCAAACCACAGCACCGACTACATTATTGATGCTATGTTTTCAAGAACAATTCACCTTGGGGGCACAAGGTAATTACACAAAGTTCCGACGCTGGGGGAAATAACCCAAACAAATAAACAGGGCCCATCTAGGGGAAAAAGAAAGTCCTCCAAAAGGTCAGCTGAATAAAGTACATGTGTTCAGTTGATTGTGGGAAGAAATTATATTATTTTGCTCTGGCATATTATATTTGTATGTAAACATCATATTTTCAGATAGGACTGTGTTCTCAGTCCAGCATCACTGGGAAAGGCAGAAGTGTCCTGAATGTTCAACAATATACCATACAGATTCTTTTTATTAAAATCTCATTTCACTGGGATAGCTCCTTCAAGAGAGATGTGCAGAATAATGCTAGGAAATCAGTGAACCAACACCACATAATTATATCATGCATATTAAATATTTCTGCTTATGCATTCGCTATGCACTTTGCTGCACTTAGTGCACAGAGAGAGCAAGGACGTCACTAGCTCAGGAGCTTGGGATAATTATTTTTTTTCCTTTTTTCCTGTTCCCTTCTTTCCAGCATTTTAAATCAAATAAGAGAGGGAGCAAATCAAAGTTATTCAGTCTTCACCCCCTCTTTGCAATGCTGCCACTTCAAAAGTGTTTTATTTGGCTCCTTTCATCAACAGAGCTCTGAATGATCAACGGGAAATAACTGCTAAGTCACCCAGCACAGATTTTCATCATTACCTGTTCCCTCTCTGGACTCAGCCCCAGCCCTGGGGAGCTTCTAAACCATGTGTTCAGCTCCTTTGGGACCCACTTGATTGCCCTGGAAACAGCAAGACAGCTCCACCTCAAAAATCAGATGATGCTAGGATTTTTTCATTTTTTATTAGAAGATTAAAGGGAAAATGGTTACCCCTGTGGTTTGACAAACACATATAGTTTATTTCAAAGATGGGTGGCTGTGGGAAAGAGAGGCACATCTGAGCACATGATTTTATCCAATTATGGCAAGATTTAGTATAAATCAAAAACACCGATCCTGAATTCTTGCAGCTGATTAGATCTTCATTCTTTCATTCATTGCAAAAGAAATGGTGGTAGGAGCCCGTAGTGCCAGCTACCTTGGAGGCCGAGGCCGGAGGGTCCCCAGAGCCCAGGAGTTTGAGTCTAGTGTGGGCAATGTAGCGAGACCCTGTCTCCTAAATAAATACATAATTTAATGGACAGCTACTTTGTGCTGTGTTCTGTGCAAGGCACTAGTATTGGAGAGTCCATCGACAATCAGAAAGAGATCTTGTTCACAGAGGAGTGTAATGAATTAACAGGAAATGAATGTGTGTGGATTGTTCTAATACCAGATAGAGGGTGGCAGCGATGGTGGCAGAGGTTGACCTAGAATGCTATGGTTTCAAGAGAGAGAGAGTTTCCTTTGACTTGATGATCCAAGGAAGATTTGTTGAAGAAAATGTTATTTTATCTGGGTCTTGAAGCATTAGTAGAACTGCACATAGGGAAAATGCTAAGAGGAAGAAAAGAAATTTTCGGGCAGAAGGACTAGCAAGCATACACAAAGGCCAAGTTAGAGGGCGTGGGGACTGTGTTAGAAACCCAGTGAATAGTTTCAGGGAAGGAAAGGGGCCTGAAATAAAGTAGCAGATGAACTGGATGTCAGGGAGTTCCCAAGTGCCTGACAATTTCATCAATTCTCTTTGATGGTAAACAAGACAAAACCCTAGAGGCAGTCCTTCAGTTTTGTGTCATGTGGCCCTGTTACCCTACCTGAAGGCAGCCTCTTTGTTTGTGCACCATCTCTTGTCTGCATAACCTGCTCTTCTGCTTACCTGTGCTTTCTGTTCAGCTTGCAGATGGCATTGTCTGGCCCTGGTGTGACTGCAGCCTTGAAAGAGTTAACACATTTTCACCTTGCATCTCCTTACCTCAGTGTCTTTGTACCTCAAATCTGAATTCTCAAAAAAAAAAAAATTTGTTGGATTGGACTGATTCAGGTACACATTTCCAGTTCCACCAGTTGTGACTGGAGAGGATGGCAACCCAGGGCAAATATGGCAGACTACGTCCACCCCTGAAGCAGCTGCTATATGTAAAAGTGATATCAGTAGGCATTTACCCCAAACAAGAATCATAAGTTTCTAAAATGTCACAAATGTCTGCAAACACTTAAGAAGATAAGGAGGTCTGCAATGCATACCTTTAGAAATTATTTCACAAAGGTAAGAAATTTGAAAGTTTTGGCATTCACAGAAACGACCTTCAGTTACATGAACAATCGCGATATTGAGATGTTTGTAACTCCGCACTGCTGAATAAATGAGATGATTCACTCCCTTGAGTCCCCATGACCTCTCTGAGATTCATGGGTGTAATAATTTGCTTCATTTCTCTCCACTCCAAGATTCCCAACAGTATGTTAAGTAGGAAAACAAAGTCTTTCTTTGCTTCATCCCGTATGCATTCAAATCACTTGTAGTGTGCAGAACATATTTTATGCATCCACTTACGTAAACTTACCAGGATTATGAACAGAATATATTCTCATCAGGCAAAGGCAGTGTTTTACTTTTATAGGATACATAATCTGATAAACAGTGTCAGCAGAAAAAGGGATTTTACCAGGTAATGGTTAAGAAAGTGGCGGGGGACGGCAAATAGATACTTTAAAAACCTTTTTAGTGCTGGTTGCCTTTCCTTTATAAGGTTACCACAAAGCCACCTATTGTTACAGTGTCTGATGATTTTAATGCACCAATATTGGCTGTAAATTCCTTTCCTTGGGTGAGAATGCACAGATCAAAATGCAGCTGCCACTACTGCTGCTTCCGGCATACCACTAAATTTGACTAGCTTGCCCCAATAGTTAATCGATTAAGTGATAACCGATTATGTGGGGGTGATCATGTTGTGCACCTATAACACACACATACATACTAACAACAGCTGAAATTTAAGCTCATCATCCCTATGAACATATGTGACTGTTAAAGCCATAGATCTACCACTGCAGTTGACTCCTCTGACCTCCCCAAACTTAAATATGATTCATGTTTTCCCATCAATAAGGTGGTGTACTATTAACTTGGTTTTTGTGATTCGTAAGGTAATCTAGAAATGTTCTCTCCCTTTCTATGTTTATAATCTTAGCATACCAATTTTACTAAAAATGTCATACTTATATCCTGCAGGCATCCAGGGCTCAGCTAAGATTTTCTGCTTCCAACTAAAGAGAAGAATTGGAACATTTAGGGAAAATATTAGGCTATCCAATGAGTGTCAGTAGCTGAAATTTTCTACTAGTACAGATGATAAGAATTCTTTTGCTATGTGAGCCTGATCTGTTTCCACAGTACTTGAAACGTCTGCAATGTATGTAAATCTGAGGAGTTAGTTGTAAGTTAGAGCTGAAACCGAAAGGAAACAGAAGCAGAGAAAGCCCCTGTAACTGAGAGGGGCTGTTTTCCTCAAATGGTCACTGAATTTGACTCCGAGTTTCTCAGTGGACAAAGCCAAAGGGGCTCATGCTTTGTTACTGAGACAGTGTTTTAAGGCTGCAAACCAATGATTTTTAAAACATATTGATCCAAAAGTCAATTGCTTAGGGCTAAGAACCAAGAGAATACGTCCACTATTTAGAATATATGGACTTCACAGTGAATATGCTGATAGCCTTGAAATTTGTGATAAGAGAAGCAAACTGTTACATATTTTTTCCTTTGGTGTAAGTACTATAGATTCTGGAATGTGAGCAATTCCACCTTCATTTGACCACAAAAGCACATACCTCACCCTAAAATAAATGAATAAACCTGGAAAGGGATGCAATGTGCATATGTACCAACTTGCCAGGTGTTATCAACCCATGACGGAAAATAAGGGCACTTTTCCAGGGCTACACAAGTTATTCTCAGAGGCCCCCAGGGGCCTCAGGATTCTTTTGCACTGGCCCCTTCATCACGGTCAAGCACCACATTACCCCTCCATCACCAAGGTCCCTGTGGGACTGCCACTGGTCGGGTCTCCATCTCTGC
The DNA here is from genome assembly GCF_009828535.3 of Hylobates moloch. Taxonomy (NCBI): domain Eukaryota; kingdom Metazoa; phylum Chordata; class Mammalia; order Primates; family Hylobatidae; genus Hylobates; species Hylobates moloch. The sequence continues at coordinate 55,565,113 of NW_026652293.1, forward strand.
TCATATGGAGGCTGTTGTCTCCCTGCAAGTGCTTTCCTTAATGCTCTCCACAGCAAACCTGGGACAAGGTCCACTTTTTAAAAAAGATTTTGTTTTGAATGTCCAAGATAAAGAAATGAAAATAGCCTGGCAAACTGAAACTTACAAATATTCGCCTACTTTACTTTTCCTAAAGCCCACAGACACGGGTCCTAAGGAGTCTTAACCTTCCTCCTGATCCATCCACACGTGGAATTCCTCCAGGTTCTGAGTCGTGTGCTCTTTTAGGTCTCTGGCTTGCTCCTGCAGAAACCTAGAAGGCTCTTGCTTCTTCCCCTTCCCCTGGTTCTCACGACACCAACTTTGGCCTTGTCTCAAGTGTCATTTCCTCCAGGAATGCCTCCCAATAAGCCTCTCACTGCCTAATCAGGTCAAGGCACCCTGTGTTACTGTCACTGCTTAGTGATCTTTCATTTCACATTTCATAGTTGTGTTTTTATTTTTCATGTTTAAAAAGCAATTTGTCACCCAAAAGAAGTAGAATCAGGGACTCAAACACCTTTGAACACCTGTATGTTCATAGCAGCATGATTCACAATACCAGAAGGTGGAAGCAACCCAAGTGTCCATCAACAAATAAATGAATAAATAACATGTGGTGGATTCATACAACAGAATATTACTCAGCTTTAGAAAGGAAGGGGATTTTGACACATGCACAGCCTGGATTAACTTTGAAGACATTATGCTAAGTGAAATAAGCTCATGACAAAAGGACAAATATAAGATTCTACTTGTATGAGATATGTAGAGTAGTCAAATTCATAGAGATAGGAAGTAGAATGGTGGCTGTCAGATGCTGTGAAGAGGGGAAGATGGGGGTTCTTGTTTGACAGGTATGGAGTTTCAGTTCCGCAAGATGAAAAGAGCTCTGGAGATGGATGGTGGTGATGATTGCACAGCCATGTGAATGTACTTAATGCCACTATGGACGTGTAAAAATGGTTAAGATGGTAAATACTTATGTGTATTTGACCACAATTAGAAATAATAAATAGACAAATAAAATTGATTTTTAAAAAGCCATTTAATACTTATCTCCCCCTCCTAAACAATAAGCTTTCCAAGGATAGAAGCTGTGTCTACTTTTTCAGTGTTATCTTCCTGTACCTGGCATGTAGTCATCGCTCCATATGTACCTCTTAAAAATAAGATAAATGAATGCATGGCAGGACTAGATCATCCTCTTTTTACAGGGCCACTGAATATATCTGTGTCTCGGCTTCACATCACCTCTTGAGATCTCCCTACACCAGGCAGGAAAAATGTCCACTTCACTGTGTAATTTTCATCATTCAAGTTCTTATTTCCTTGATATCTGCCTCCACCCAGGATGAGTGATGATGAGCCCCCCCACCCCCACACACCCTTCTAGGGAATCCCCCAAGAAGCATGGCCTCATTCTTTGGCCTCAGAAGAACAATCTTATCAGAATATGATATCACAACATCAGTACACTTTCCAAAAGCTTGGTCATTCTATCTGATATAACCCTACCATTAGGACAAAAACCATTCCATTGGGAATAGCTGTGATGAACTCAGGACAGTTCTCTACACCAGTGAATGGAGAACAGCATGTCAGTGAGTCCTTTCTAAAGTCTTCTGTGTCAATACTCAGTTGCTGTAAGTAACTACTTGAGCCAAAATACCTGTAAGAACTGACTCTGTAAGATCACACCATAGTTTTCAGCACAGGGTACTCTAAACTCACGTAGAGTCCCCCAAAACTGTATGCTCCCCATTTCCTTTCCTCTTAAAAATTCTAGAACATGAAAGAGAATCAATACAGTTTTGACCCAGCCATGCACAACAATTTACACTACCTATGTTACCAGGCAGGACATTCATTTTTCAATCTTAAATATTTTGATTTAGATTAATGACACTTGAACTTTTCCTCAAAACTTGTGGAACAATTGGTAACAAACTGGTGTATTTCAACTGGTCCTAGAACAAAGGGACCATCTTCCCTAAATAAATATTAACATTTTTAATTTTAATTAGATATCAAATAGATTTTAAGTTTAAATGGTAGGTTTTATATTTCTTACCCATCACGGTTACAGAAATCTCTGGCTTTGATTTTTAACCAAGACACACATTATTTATACACATGCCCAGTACTTAGGTGCTCACCTTCTTGTTAAATCTGTACTTTTAAAAAAATATCCATTCAATTCTTGCAGAAAATATCAACTGTGTATCAGTTTCTTTATTAAAGATATTATATCTTTATTAAAGATACTTTAATATCTCTCTCCAATATTTAGTAATACCTTTTCCAATCCTGAATTTTTATAACAGAAGAAGCCAACAACAGCAAACAGGAAATTGTCAACCTCATGTCAGAGCTTATAGTGAATTTTTGAAAACTCACAGCCTAAATCTGTAAATCCGGAAGTTTTCTTGTTTTATTTCTCTCCCCAACAAAATATACTTATTGCCTCATTGTAGCCATAAAACCTGGGGAGACAAATCCGTCTTCTACTCTAAGATCCTTCCCAGATTCCAATCACCTCTGAATCATACTGAGGCCACTTTCTACAAGGGTGACCTAAGCAAACCTTGCCACATACATCATCGTCCCATATCACACACTGAGATAAGATGACAACTGCAGACATTTAATCTTGTGCAAACAGTGATCTCTGTTAGAAGCCACTGAAATAGAAAACTAAATTTCTGCTGCTTTTGAAAAAATTCAGGTAGATGGTATTACCTGTCTTGTGACCTGAAGATGCTTCTTGCTGTGTGTTTCCCACACGATGGTTTGTACCAGGAAAGGACGTAGTCAGCATGCCTGTGTGATTCAGGGACTGCAATGAAAATTGAGCCATCAGGAACTGTTCTTTTTTGGCAGGCATCCCAAAAATGTACCAAATCATTCAGCAAAGAGGTACTACACAGAGGTGAGGTACAGGAGCCCTGGAACCAGCTAGGTTCCTCCCCAGCTGCTCTGCTTGCTAAGCACATGACTGTGTGCAAGTTATTTAATCTCTTGCTATCTCTGTTTCTTCATCTATAAACTGCGGGTAACAGTTGTCTTTACTTCAGAGAATTGTGACAAGGGCAAATTGAATAGTGCATGCACAATGTTCACAGTATCCTGTGAATGGTTCACGGTTTACATGCACTATTTTACATTTAAAACGTAGTATCCTTACTGCATACCCAGCATGCAATAAGGACCCAACGAATATTAGCTAATGTCACTATTTGCTTCTTTCTTTAATTGATTTCTAGCTCCCACTGTTTTCAAGGACCTTAGCTTAAACCCGATCCTTTACATTACACATCACCTCTTCTCCTCTCCTCTCCTCAGTTACAACCAGAAAATGAAATGTCCCCTCCCTCTTCAGCTGAACAATCATTTATATTCACCTGCTCTATCGGGGCCTAAGAGGAAACCAGCTATGGAGAGAATTCAAAAGTAGAAGGCCCGGTGAAAGGTCTCTCAGGAGTACGAAGGCCATTTTTTCACTGGTTTGCTCTGCAGAGGAAAATAAAATGGACCTGAAACAATTGCTCTGAAAAATGAGTTGGGGGTGGGCAAAAGAATCTCATTCAATATTTCTGTGTGTGTGTGTGTGTGTGTGTATGTTTTTTTTTTTTACCTATGAGAGACCAAGATGCCTTAAGTCTGTGGCTTCTCTTCAATGCAGGTAAATTGTGTGTCCCAAGCCCACTAGCGGCTAAACTAATAAATTGATCTAGTACTAATTTAGTCAAAAAGTTGTTAAAATGAATGAAAGACTCTGGGCTGTTTCTTTCTACCTAACATGGCTCTATCTTGCTCAGTTTTATTTGGGGTTCTTCGTATGGGGGCACACAGAGGAAGCAGATGGGGAACCTGTCAAAGCTTAACTCTCTGCCATTGAACTACTGAGGAATTAAAAGGTAACTACAGCCGGGCATGGTGGCTCACGCTTGTAATCCCAGCACTTTGGGAGGCCGAGGCGGGCGGATCACAAGGTCAGGAGATCTAGACCATGGTGAAACCCCGTCTCTACTAAAAATACAAAAAAATTAGCCGGGCATGGTGGCGGGCACCTGTAGTCCCAGCTACTCGGAGAGGCTGAGGCAGGAGAATGGCGTGAACCCGGGAGGCGGAGCTTGCAGTGAGCCGAGATTGCGCCACTGCACTCCAGCCTGGGCGACAGAGCGAGACTCCGTCTCAAAAAAAAAAAAAAAAAAAAAAAAAAGGTAACTACATCTAGTAGCCTCACCAAATGAAAGGCTATGCTAAGATCACCGTGAACATTATGAATGGCAGTGAAGCTCCATATAGGTTAATGAGAAAGAGTAGTGAAAACAGTCAATGATAGGAAGTTCCATTCACTTTACCATCCTTCTCTGAAAAACTCCTTAGGGGTGGGACATGGTCTGAAAGGTAAGTATGAGGACACATGTGTCACTTAGTGATTGTCCTGAAGTAGACAGCACCCCGAGTAGGTGGGCTTAGCTGAGAAGGGTTGGGGGGACAGACAGCCCACTATATCTATTTGCCCCATGAAGCACGTTGCAAATCTTCTCTGCAGTCTTCTGTGTCAATATTTGTCTCCTATAAACAACTGCCCAAATGTTCTTCATGGTGGGGAAGGGAGAATGTTTACAAGAAGGGGTTGTTCTGTGTGAAGGCACCTCCTTCCCCTGGTCCCAGCAGGCTGTGACGTGAGTTTGGGCTACTCCTGATTACCAGTCATTCTCCTCTCTGTGCAAGACAAGGAACAAAGAAAGAGCAGGTGTGCAGTGGAGTTGGAGATGTTGAAGACTGTTGAGCATAACCGATGGATTTTTCTGTCATTCTGAGAGCTTCCCTGAGAAAAACAATGTCCATGTATATCATAAGCTTGAAATAATAGACTGACAGGGGAGAGATGTGTGGCATGAGTAGCAGGGCATATGGTTGGGGACTCTATATGACTAGTGGGGTAGATTTCCAAGTAGTGCTCATTTCCTTCAGGTCTCTGCTCAAAGGTCACCTTATCTGTTTTACATGAAATAGCCTCCATCCACTTCTCCATTGACACTCCCCACCCACTTTACCTTGGGTATTGTACTCTGACATTCTCATCACCACCTGACATAACCATGCATTCACTTGTCCATCTGCTTCCTCCAGCCAGGACATAAGCCTCAAGAGAATCAAGACTGCTGTGTTCATTGCTTCATAATCAGCACCCAAGACAATGCCTGGAACATAGTGGTGTTCAGTAGATATTGCTGATGGATGAGTAAACCTGTTGTATCTGTTCAGTTTTTACACAAGACTCCTGGGAAGAGAAAAGGATGCCAAGCATCAACTTTAGAATATTCTAATCTTCTCATTTTATGGACAAGAAAACTGAGGCTGAAACAGGTCCTGGCTTATGCCAAGTCTGGCTGATGCAGAGAATGAGGCTGAGGCTCCATGGTCCACTGAGCAGCCTGTCCTCAAGAGCATAGACAATTTTGCTGAGCACATCTGACATATGACAGGGTGATGTAGAGGAGCTGGAAGGAAATTTCCTGGGCACGCCTGAGACATTCCCCAAATGAAAAGGAGAAAATTGAATCCAGAGACACTGAACAAATGGGAAAAGAAGGAACGACCATGCCCCCGTCTGACAGGCTGCCCGCCTGGGGATGGCAACGAGAGAAAGCAGATGGCTGCGCTGGCACACAGCAGCTGGCTGGAGCAGTACAAATTGAGCACCCTTGGTGAATATCATTAGGGTAAGTGGTGCGCTAAAACACCTAGAGGAAGAACAAGCAAGCAGAACAAACACACGCGCGCACACACACACACACACACACACACTTTTAAATTTTCAGTTTATTCTTTCAATTTCCCTTCACTACAAGGTAGGCTCCATGAAGACAGGGCCTTTGTCTGTCTTAATAATTATTAGTTGGATACATGAAAAGATGAATGAATTAATTATTAAGCATCTCCCATAATAGACATAGTGCTAAGCATAGAGGATGGCTTCTGCATCAGGAGGAATCAGAAGGGGAAATAAATAAGACCTCCATCTACCAAGTGGTGTGTTTAGTGTTATGAAGGAGCCAAAAGTGCCCCAGAAGAAGCTAGGCTTTTGGGGTCAGGAGGTCTCAAGAAACGCATCAGGTGGTGGTTGATAATTAGCTCAGGTATTATAAGAAAAGCCTAAATGGATCAGAAGTAGAAGATGGAGAACTGAGAGAATAGCATGTGCTAAAGCCAGAAACAAGAGGGGGCTAGAGGAACTCCAAGCAGCACCACATCATGTGGAAGGGACATAGCCTTTTGAATTAGACAGACCTAAGTTCAAATTCTAATGCTGCTCCTTACTACCTGAGTATTTTTGAACAATTTACTCTGCTAGACTGATCTTTGGTTTTAAAAATCAGTAATATAGGAAAAATATTGCCAGCATTTCAGGTTTTTGCAAGCATTACACGAGATCGTGTTTTCTATAGAGGATGCCATGTTTGAGATCAGGAATTGTTGGCTGCTACTCTAGTGTGGAATCGGGGAAAGGTGGCCTGAATGAGCCGGCAGGGGTCAATTCATCTGTGGCTTGAGGGTCTCAGGAGAATTTTGTACTTTGACCAGGAGGCATGAGGAGGAGTTGCAGGGTTTTAAATAGAGGGATTATGAGAGTGCAGGCAATGAGACTATTTAGTAGTCACTCACAATAATCCTGGAAGGAAATAAAGGTCTCTCTAAGGAAGATGCAATGGGAATGAAGAGGAGAGGATGCACATAGGATACACAAGAGAAAGAATTGATAGGACTTTATTACTTATGAGCCCTATGAAAGGAAGAGACATCTAGAACTATTTCTACTCAGACTTCTTAGTAAGTTCTTCAAATCAGGGCCAGAACCAAATTCTTTTTTAACAGCAGCCAATGAAATAAGCACAGGATCCAGAGTAAAGGTTTATGATGTTTTATAGAAAGATATTTTAATTTGAATTTCACGAAAGTATCTATCTGCAATAGATTCCTCATTTCAGTTGAAGAACCATTAGTTTACAACAGTGCTGTCCAGTGCAAGCCACGTATGTAATAGGTGACATTTATGTTAATATTATTTTTTATTTAACCTTATATATCCAAAGTATTTTCATTTTGTGATGGTTAATATTGAGTGTCAACTTGACTGGATTGAAGGATGCAAAGTATTGTTCCTGGGTGTGTCTGTGAGGGTGTTGCCAAAGGAGATGAACATTTGAGTCAGTGGGCTGGGAGAGGCAGATCCACCTTCAACTGGGTGGGCACAATATAATCAGCTGCCAGTGCAGTAGGATAAAAGCAGGCAGAAGAACGTGGAAAGACCAGACTGACTGAGTCTTCCAGCCTATATCTATCTCACATGCTGGATGCTTCCTGCCCTTGAACATCAGACTCCAAGTTCTTCAGATTTTGGACTCTTGGACTTACACAAGTGGTTTACCAGAGGCTCTCAGGCCTTCGGCTGCAGACTGAAGGCTGCACTGTTGGCTTCCCTACTTTCGAGGTTTTGGGACTCAGACTGGCTTCCTTGCTCCTCAGCTTGCAGACAGCCTATTGTGGGACTTCACCTTGTGACCATGTGAGTCAATAACCCAATAAACTCCCTTTCATATGTACATGTATCTTATCAGTTCTGTTCCTCTAGAGAACCCTGGCTAATACACATTTCAACATGCAATCAATATAGAAATATTAATGAGGCCAGGCGTGGTGACTCACTCCTGTAATCCCAACACTTTGGGAGGCCAAGGCAGCCAGATCATGAGGTCAGGAGTTCGAGACCAGCCTAGCCAACAGCGTGAAACCCAGTCTCTACTAAAAATACAAAAAATTAGCCGAGCGTGGTGGTGGGTACCTGTAATCCCAGCAAATCAGGAGGCTGAAGCAGGAGAATCACTTGAACCTGAGAGGCAGAGGTTGTAGTGAGTCGGACTGCACCACTGCACTCCAGCCCGGTCAACAATGCGAGACTCCATCTAAACATATATATATGTGTGTATATATATGTGTGTGTGTGTGTATATATATATATACACACACATAATGTATATATGTGTATGTGTATATATATATATGAGATATATTACATTTTCGTAATCAAAATCCAGGGTATATTTTACAATTATAACATAGCTGAATTTGTAGTAGCCACATTTTAAGACCTCAGTAGCCACATGTGCCTAATGGTTATAGTGCTGAGTGACACAGCTGTAGTGCTGAGGTGGATGGTCATAGATGATTGAGTGGATGGTCATACTTTAACCACGTCTTAGAAGAAGCATAGCATTGGAGGGAAATGCTTGTTCCCCACTCCCCTAATTTTGCTTCAGAGAGATTTATTCTAAACATACCAAGCCTCTGCTTTACCCCTTACTCCTCTCCTAGAAAAGTAGAGTGAATTTCCTATGGATAGTTTTGGGAAAATAAGCCAGGCATGTCCATCTCAGCAACTCCATCCTTCTCCTTTAAAAAGCCAGCCTGATGAGGTAAACAAGGGACTTGTGCTTCTCCTCTTGGGTACCCCTTCCATGTGGGAAGGCCTGCTGTGGCCTGGCACTGCCTTGATCCACAAGGTAAATTCTCCTAGTTCTGAGGTTGTGCCTGCAAGATGCTTTGACACAACAAGTCATATTATCCAAATTATTCTTTATCATTCATAAAGACAATTCTCAGCCTCCAGCTCTGTCTGCATTAGCAGAGGCTGCTCCTAGGGACAGGTGTAGAAGAACAGGGCCTCTGCAAAGGCATGGGCATCTCACGAGAAGATTTTTGAGGTGCCGGTGGCTATAGCTTGACATTAAATTAGCAAATGGCCTAAGTACACATGTGTGACCCATGCAGAGACTGAGCAGATGCTGGCAGGCCACAGAGTGCTTAGTAAGCACAGCTGTGGTAAGGATTCTATCATAGAAAAAATAAAATTTTCTTTCTGCCATTGTTTTAGACTTCAGGGAAGGTAAAATATTTGCTGGTTTTAAACTTCAAAAGAGTTGAGTTCCACGTGTATCTCAGAAAACTAGGGAAGTAAATTGTTAATGTCAAAATTGTCAACAGTGTATTAGCTGCCCCAAACTCCATTGTATATCCTTAAGAAGAGAATGATGGCATAACTAATCTTGGGATTTAGTTGTTTTGCTCTCAAACTCATGAATGAGCCACCACCAAATGTTCTCAAGCTAGTTCATGATTACTTAAGAACATACGGTGGAGACAGCTTCTTAACCTTCAGCAACTCCACAGTCATATTGGTGTAGGATTGTATAACACCTGTAAAAAAGAGAATGTGGTTTCTTTGTAATTAAATATATTCCATGCTCAACTTGTTCATTTTAGAACTGAAGAAGTAGGTCTGTATAATTCTGGGGCTCATCTGTCACTCACACAAAATAGTGCCCTCCAATGTAGCATTTCTAAGCAATTATGGTGATATTTTGGCTTCCAACTAATTATTTTTCATTTCACACTTTCTACATAAAGTTCTGAAAAAAATTTCATTTTGGAGATACATATATGTATATATATATTTTTTTTTTTGAGTCGGAGTTTTGCTCTTGTTGCCCAGGCTGGAGTACAATGGCATGATCTCAGCTCACCACAACCTCTGCCTCCCAGGTTCAAGCAATTCTCCTGCCTCAGCCTCCCGAGCAGCTGGGACTACAGGCACGCACCACCACACCCAGCTAATTCTGTATTTTTAGTAGAGATGGGGTTTCTCCATGTTGGTCAGGCTGGTCTCAAACTCCTGACCTCAGGTGATCTGCCTGCCTCGGCTTCCCAAAGTGCTGGGATTACAGGCGTGAGCCACCACTCCTGGCCCTGGATATATATTTTTAAATGGCAGAGAAATATCAAATAATTCTACAGGTAATTGACTACATTGTCTAAAGATATTAAAATTAATTTGAGTAGAGATGAAGATGTGGAAGTAATCAGAATACACACACACACACGTATATATATATATATATATGATGTTTGAAGACATAGATATATAAGAAGTCCCCCAAGAAGCTTTTAAGAGAAGAGAGGGGGCAAGAGCTGAACTCTGAAGAATACTAACATTTGAGGGATATACTAAGAAAGGAAGGAACTAAGGAATTTCCAGAAGAAAGTAAGAATATGGTGTTTCTATGGACGAAGACAGAAAGAATGTTTTAAGAAGGGAATGGCTGACCGAGTGTAAATAATATTTATAATTTTATTCATTCAACAAATATTTATTGAGTATCTATTATAGGCAGAGACTATTCTAAGCACCAGCAATTCAACAGTGAATAAGACAATATCTTTTCCCTCATGGAGTTTGTGATCTAGTGTAAATTCACACAAAGTAAGATAAGAAAGGACTGAAAGTGATCCATTGTGTTTGACCATTTATTGATTATTAGGGACTTCAGTAAAAGGAAATTCAATGGTGTAGAGGGATAACAGCAGACAGGAGTGGGTTTATGAGTCCATGGAGCTGGGCAGTAATGAGACAAGGTGGTAGCTGGACAATGTGCAGTCCATAGTGGGTGATGGCTATGGAGAATATTCAAGGGAGGAAGGTAGGAAGAGCCAGCAGAGAAAGAAACTAAAGACCAAAGGAAGAAGATACAAAGTAAGAGAACACACTGATGAACAATGCATGGGTAAATACAATAAGTCCTCAACTAATGTCATAGATAGGCTCCTGGAAACTGCTACTTTAAATAGAACAATATAAAATAAAACCAATTTTACCATAGGAGAATTAATATAAACAAGAGTTCAGTTCTTAAGGCATATTTCTGGTGACAAAAACATCACCAAACTTCTAAATAAAGGCCAAAACACTTCTAATATTAAACATTGAAATAAGTGTGAGCTATACATACATTAGAGAGAGATTAATGAAAACAAGACAATCATTTATGCACTTATTTCAGCTCAGGGTTGCAGGTGGTTGGAGCCTATCCCAGCACTTAGGATGCAAGGCCAGGCCACCATTCCATCACAGAACATAGGCACACACCGCAACCACGCTCACTCACACTGGGATCATTGAGACACCCCAAGGAACTTAGCAGGCACAGCGCTGAGATATGGGAAGAAATCGGAGTACCCAAAGAAACTCACAAAGCCACAGGAAAACGCGCAAACTCCACACAAACAGTGGCCCTGGCTAGAAACCAATTTTGTTTTCTCACCAACCAAATTGGCATTGATAAGACGCAGGAGAATACTCCTTGATCATAAGGATCTCCCAGGCTAGCACAACAACTGAATGAGTGACTCAAATGCTGATCATCATGTATGGAATGAGACATGGTTCTAAGCATATACAGGGAATATCCCATTTAATCTTCCCAGCACACCATGCAGGAAGGACGATTATTGTCCTCCTTTGACAGGTGAAGGCACTGAGGGATAGAAAGGTAAAGCACCTGGCCCAGGACAAGCTGGTAAATGACAGAGCCAGAAATCACAACAAGACAGGCCACAAGTCCAGAGCCTGAGCTCTTACCCACAGAGCTTAACCTCATTTGCTTTTGTTTATCCCCATGCCATATTTTCACTGAAATGTCTCTTTTCTGGTGAGGTATCAACATCATTTATGTCCCCCAGAGTCAAGCCTTTGGTGCATCTGAAAAGTGAATTCATTTTCTTTCTTTTTTTTTTTTTTTGACAGAGTCTTGCTCTATAGCCCAGGCTGGAGTGTAGTGGCACGATCTTAGCTCACTGCAACCTCCATCTCCCAGGTTCAAGAGATTCTCCTGCCTCAGCCTCCTGAGTAGCTTAGATTATAGGTGCATACCACCAGGCCCAGCTAATTTTTATTTTGTATTTTTTGTATTTTTAGTAGAGAAATGTTGGCCAGGCTGGTCTTGAATTCCTGACCTCAAGTGATCCACCTGCCTCTGCCTCCCAAAGTGCTGGGATTACAAGCATGAGCCACTGCACCCTGCCCTGAAAGGTGAGTTCAAAATGAATGTTTTTCTTAAGTTAGCACACTCAAGAGTGACAAAGAAATCACCTGCTTCAAGGAAATTGACATAAGCCTGTAATCCCAATGCTTTGAGAGGCCAAGGTGGATCACTTGATGCCAGGAGTTTAAGATCAGCCTGGGCAACATAGCAAGACCCTGTCTCTACAAAAAAATTTTTTTTAAATAAAAAAGAGAGGAGATGATAAACACTTGACCTTCTGAGGAGATGATAAAGAAACACGTGACCTTCTGTGGATTATTGTTGACCTGAGGGCTGGGTCACGGCAAGCTCATCTTTGCTTTCCACAACCTTGACAATCATGGAAGACTCTTGTAATTTTTTTCAAATAGGAAGTCTCTCAACACCTTCAGAACATTATCTGTGACTCTCACTTCACCTGACTCCAAAAGAAAATGGGTAGGTTAGAAAGAGAGACACACTTTAAAGCAAACCATGGAAAACATATGGAACTAGGACTGAGTGGAAAATTTAAAAGGTGTTTTATTCTCCAGAGATCATCAAATATAAGAAGAAAATAAAAATAAAGTAATGAACACACAAAAGATTTGAAAAAAAATTAAGAAACATGCCAAATTCTTAGATGAGCAAGTCTAAAAATAATAATATATAATAATACATTCCATTAAGGCAATCCTGATAAATCTCACTAACACTTTGTTTTAAATTGACAAAATAATTCTAAAGTTAATCTCAGGAAAAATATATAAAAAGACAATAATGGTGGAAATTAGAAGAAGAGATACTTATTCTGTCACGTAAGAAGCTGGGCTATAATGAAGCTACAATAATTGAAATCTGGTTCTGGGGCAGAACGAGACTGGGAGATCCATGAGACAGACACAGATAGAAGAATTTAGCATATGGTTAAGTTGTGATTTTAAATCAGTAGGAAAATGCTAAATTATACAATAAATCATGTTGGGTCAACTGGCTAGCAGTTTGAATAAAATGTAATTTAGATTCTTACCATGTATCTTATTCTAAAATAAATTCAGATGGATTAAATATTTAAACATAAATCAAGCACAGGAAAACACTAGAAGAAAATTTAAGTGGATGTTTTTATAATTCTGAAATGGAAATATTTTCTCATCATGCCACCAAAACAAGAAACCATGAAAGATAAATTTGAATACATAAGAATTCAAAACGTTTATGCGGCAAACTCACTATAAACTAAATTAAAAGAGAAATAAATTAATAAGACATATAACATGCCCTCTTTTGACAGAGTGCTGAGAAAAATGAGATGTCCATGCTTCTGAGGAGTAAAGGGTGGTTTCAATAATTCATGCAAGAAACATTCATTGAGCTGCTCTGCATCAGGAGCTCTTCTAGGTGGCAAGGATACCGCTAAGCAGGGAGATGAGGTCCCTGATGTCACTGAGCTTAAAAACCAGTTTTAATGTCATGGAGGAGTACTATGATGAAAATAAAGAGAGTGTTAGGGGCTGGTGAGGAGCTGGAGGTCAAAGAAGTTCGTTTTGAAGAGGTGATTGTTAACCTAAGGCCAGAAGGATAAGAAAGAGCAGCCTGGCAGAGATCTGGGGTGAGTGCTTTCCAAGTGGGGGAAACAGCCAGTGTAAGGTCATGAGGTAGGAAGAACCTGGCCTGTTGGAGAGATGAGAAAAAGCCAGGCAGCCAGAGAATGCAAGGCAGAAGGGAGTGTCATACAGGAAGAGACCGAGGAATTGGTGCAGGCTGTGGATCATGCACACCTTCATAAGCCAGCGTTACCTTTTACTCTGAATATGAGAGTAGCCACTGTACCCTTTAAGCAGGTGACTGGCTTCTGGCTCCCTGAAGGAAGAAGCTGCTACTTCTACTTGCTTAGCAATTTCCAACCTTAGCCTAACTTAGCCATTTGCACAGGGTGAGGCTCTAGGCATGTACCCCTCAAATCTAAATTACAGCACAAGGTAAATCCATTCAAAACCTTAGAATGGAAATGCAAGTATTCAGAGGTATTAATGTCATATATAAAGAATCTCAGGGCTTGTCTACCAAATCCAATGTACACTCACCACTCTCAGTCCAGTTAGCTCTTTGCTATCACTTCTTTTTTATTCATGGTTTTGCCAGCCTAGCCAAGTTGAAGGTCAATTTTATTTATGTTTTGTTTTAATTTTAACGCTGAGCCATTTTTGAATGTTCCATATTTTATAAGCAGATATATGGGCTTTCTTTTTTAAAAAAAATTTAAGTTGTCACATGAAAATTAACCAGAAGCTGAGATTGTTTGATTTCCAGGATTCACAAAGAAAATCATGTGCTTTTTGGAAGGGACTTACATGTGAATAGAGGAGGGATTGATATACATGGATATGAGTATATGTGTTTGTGTGTGCACACATGGGTATGGTGGGGGTGGGCAGAGAACCACAACACATACCATGGGCAACAGACACCTACATGTGGCCCAAACCAAACACAACTGCCCACAAATTCACAAATTCTCTGTGACTTCATTCTTTCCTCTCCCATTCAAAAAAGCAGTTATGTGAATTAACGGAGTTTTAAAAGGGCAGTTAGGTATGTTGAAAATGCAACAGAAGAAATAAACCCACTCTACCATTTGTAAAACACCTAATCATATATCTCATGATGGAATCCAGCTCAAAATTCAAAAGGCACGGGAAAATTGTTATTCTCAGCAGGCATAGGCCCAAAAGAACAGGAAAACCTAAAATATACTGTATGATGATAAAACAAAAAAAATACTGTGAACTATAAAGTAGTTAATAGAAACAACATAATCAGTAAGTCAATGAATAATAATAATCTTTATCTCTCATTTCCTCTCAAAGACCTAATTCAACAAATTAATCACTCAATGAATTGAGTTGGGGCGAATAGATCTGCCCCACTCAAGAGTGTTTATTATTGGCTGGGCAAGCGACTCATTCCTGTAATCCCAGCACTTTGAGAGGCTGAGGTAGAAGGATTGCTTGAGTTCAGGAGTCCAAGACCAACCTAAGCAACCTAGCAAGACCTCATCTCTACAAAAAGTTTAAAAAATTATCCAGGCATGGTGGCACATGTCTGTAGTCTAGCTACTCAGGAGGCTGAGGTGGGAGAATCACTTGAGCCCAGAAGTTGGAGGTAGCAGTGAGCTCTGATTGTGCCACTATATTCCATCCTGGGTGACAGGATGTCACCCTATCTCAAGAAAAAAAAAAAAAAGAGTGCTTGTTGCTACTATTTCAAATCTCATTCACTGTCCTTTCTCTAGCACTGAGAGTTGATGGTTAGGTAAGCTGGTATAAGATCCAGTCCCAGCACCCGAAGGAGCACAGAGCACATCACTTCCTGTTTCCAGAGCCCAGGAAGGAAGCTTTGTCAACAGTGTGGACCCTGAGCACCTCCCCCTCCTTCAGATCCCAGGCCATTTGTTTTGCTTAAGACATTAAAAAAAAAGAAAAAAAATGCCATTTAACTCAATCATGTTTTTATTTTTATGAGATGATGATACCATGACAAAGTTATTTTATAGCTTCTTTGTTAAAGAAGTTTGGAATATGTAAAGAAAATAGAGTTTTAGAAAAAATAACAATGACCATATTTTAGTTTTAGTGTCTTCATTTTTGTTGAATGAAACAATGGTTCTTGAGCTTATTTTTTATATTATATATAAAACTGTTTCAAAGGAGCCCTCTCTCTTCCACTCCACTCCATTCATTCAGCCAACATTTACTGAGTATTCACTGTGTATCAGCTAAACTTGGCCTAGTCAATGGTACAGAGTTCTTGTTTCCTTGGGGCCCGTCAGCATTTAGACAAATAAGTACAACAGCATGCATTATTACTGCCAAGATGGATGCTCTCCATGATACAGGCAGGGTACAGATGAAGATTAGTAAATCTGACCCTCACTCTCAAGGGATCTTTATCTCTCTTTCCCTCTCAAAGTACAAGGGGAAATGAATTTGCAGTTAAACTTGACTACCCTGATTATATCTCTGCTCATTCCAGTAAAGTGAGCTAAAAATGCAGGAATGGAGCAAATGACTAGAATGAAGAAAGGACTCTGAACCCATGGGGGCTGAAACATAATCAAATACATTTATAAGAATCAAAGTAAAATCATTTAATCTATTAAATAATCCATCATGCCTGAAGCAAGTAAGTGGAAGGTGAAGGAACAGACACTTTGTTACGAGGCATGAATGTCTAACTAAATACACAAACACATACACACACAGGACATAGACACACACACCCAATCATACACATGGTCACATCACACACACTCACACATCAATTCGTATATACACACCAATACACACAGCCTCACACACCCTACCTGACAAAAGAAATATTGAAAACATCTAAGTATGGGGAAAGAGTTTCGGTGCTGGAACTGCAAATCCTGAAAGCCTTTTTTTTCTACTGCAAATCTTCTCAACCATCCTAAAGATTCATAGAAGCAAAAATGGAAAAGATCCCCAAGAAGCCTGCAGCAGTTGGGGGGTGGGCAGCAGGTTTGTATTCACTTGCTCCGGGATGATCACTTTCTTTGCCTGCACAACTAAACCTTGTTCTGACAGAGATATTAACGTCATCTTTGATTTCTATAACACATGTCTTTGGAAAAATCAGGGATTTCACACTGGTTGGTTTTTTAATACAATATAGCATTATTGTTTGACTTTTATAGGTACAGATGCTATGACAGCGAACACTAAAATAGTCCCCTCCAAGTGCCACATGCAGATGATAGAGAAGAGCAGTGGCCTCTGGTCTCCCAGGTACTGGGGCTCCTTTTGCCAAATGGTACTGTGAATATAGCCAAGGGCCACTCAATAAAAAAAGAGAATGTGATAGAGGAGGTAGAGCAAGATGGGCAAATAGAACCCTCCAGTGATCATCCCCCACTGCAGGAACACCAAATTGAACAACTATCCACACAAGGAAGCACCTTCATAAGAACCAAAAATCAGGTGAGTGATCACAGTTCATGGTTTTAACTTTACATGCCTGAAAGAGGCACTGAAGGATATAGGAAAGAAAGTCTTGAATTGCTGACGCCTCTCCTTTCCCATCCCCCAGCAGCCGCTGCACAGTGCAGTGAGAGAATCTGTGCACTTAGGGGAGAGAGAATGCAGTGATTATGGAATTTTGCTTTGGAACTTCATGCTTCCCTGTCACAGCAGAAAGCAACACAGGGCAAAATTTAGCCAGTGCTCAGAGAGGGAGCATTTAGACCAGCCCTAGCCAGAGAGGAATCATCCATCCCAGGGATAAGAACCTGAGTTCTGGCTAGCCCCACCTCTACATGTTAAAGCACTCTGGGGTCCTAAATAAACTTAAAAAGCAGTCTAGGCCACAAGGACTGCAATTTCTGGGCAAGTCCTGGTGCTGTGCTGGACTGGAAGCAGTGGACTTGGGGTGTACATGACCCAGTGAAACACAAGCTGGAGTAGCCAAATGAGTGCTTTTTTCACCCCTTCCCCAACCCCAGGCAGCAGAGCTTGCTGCCCCAGAGAGACTCCTTCCTTCTGCTGAGGAGAGGAGAGGGTAAAGAAGACTTGGTCTTGCAACTTGAATGCCAGCTCAGCCACAGAAGAATAGGGTACCAGGCAGAGTCCTGAGGTCCCTATTCCAGGCACTAGACAACACCTGTAGACACACCCTGGGCCAGAAAGGAACCCACTGCATTGAAGGGAAGAACCCAGTTTTGGCAGGATTTATCACCTGCTAACTAAAGAATAAGTGGGTACCTTGAATAAGTGGTACCCAGGCAGTACTTGCATCAGGCCTTGGGTGAGACCCAGGGGCGTGCTGGCTTCAAGTGTGATCCAGTGCATATTACACTGTGGTGGCCATAGGGAGAGACTCCCTCTGCTTGAGAAAAGGAGAGGGAAGAGTAAAGGGGACTTTGTCTTGCAGCTTGGGTGCCAGTGCAGCCGCAGTGGGGTAGTGCACCAAGCGGGCTCCTGGAGTCTGTGATTCCAAGCCTTGCATTTTGGATGGCATTTATGGACCTTCTCTGGGACAGAAGGGAGCCCATTGCCCTGACGGAAAAGACCCAAGACTTACAGCATTCACCACAAGCTGACTGAAGAGCCCACGGGTGTTGAGTGAATACTGGCAGTGCCAAACAGTCCTTGCCATGGGCCTGAGGTGGTGATGGCCTGGGGGAAAGACTCCTGCACGAGGAAAGGTGAGGAAATAGTGGGAACAACTTTGTCTTGTGTCTTGGGTGCCAGCTAAGTCACAGTAAAACAGAACACCAGATAGACTCCCATGTTTCCCAACTCCAGGACCAGGGTCCTGGACAGCATTTCTGGACCTGTCCTGGGCCACAGGGGAGCATACTGCCCTGAAGTGAAGGACACAACATTGGATGGATTTGCCACCTGCTGACTGAAGAGCACTTGGACCTTGCATGAACATTGGCAGTAGCCAGGCAGTGGTTGCCACAGGCCTTGGGTGAGACTCGGTGTTGTGCTGACTTCAGGTTTGACACAGCACAATCCCAGTGGTGGTGGCCATACAAGTGCTTGGTTATCCTCCCTGCCAGCTCCAGGCAGCTCAGTATGGAGACAGAGACTCTGTTGATTTGCAGGAAAGTAAAAGAGGAGAACAAGAATCTTTGCCTAGTAATCCAGAGAATTATCCCAGATCTTACTCAAGACCACCAAGGTGGTACCTCTACAGGTGTGCAAGAGTCACAGCATTGCCAGGCTTGGGTGCCTCATAATGCAGATAGGGCAGCAATGACCAAAGATTTAGATCACAACCCTCAATTCCCTTTGAATACCTAGGAAGCTTTACCAAAAAGGACAGGTACAAACAAGCCTGAAGTGTAAAGACTACAATAAAAACCCAACTCTTCAATGCCTAGACATGGACAAACATCCACAAGCATCAAGACCATCCAGGAAAACATGACCTCACAAAATGTACTTAACAAGGCACTAGCAACCAATCCCAGAATGACAGAAATATGTGACCTTTCAGACAGGGAATTCAAAATAGCTGTTTTGAGGAAGCTCAAAGAAATTCAAGATACCACAGAGAAGGAATTCAAAATTCTACGAGATAAATTTAACAAAGAGATTGAAGTGATTTTTAAAAATTAATCAGAAATTGTGGAGCTGAAAAATTCAATTGACATGAGGAAGAATGCATCAGAGTCTCTCAACAGCAGAATTTTTTTTTTTTTTCTAGGGTAATCTTCACATATTTTTTATTTTTTTATTATACTTTAGGTTTTAGGGTACATGTGCACAATGTGCAGGTTTGTTACATATGTATCCATGTGCCATGTTGATTTCCTGCACCCATTAGCTCGTCATTTAGCATTAGGTATATCTCCTAATGCTGTCCCCGCCCCCCCCCACCCCCCACCCCACAACAGTACCCGGAATGTGATGTTCCCCTTCCTGTGTCCATGAGTTCTCATTGTTCAATTCCCACCTATGAGTGAGAACATGCGGTGTTTGGTTTTTTGTCCTTGCGATAGTTTACTGAGGATGATGTTTTCCAGTTTCATCCATGTCCCTACAAAGGACACGAACTCATCATTTTTTATGGCTGCATAGTATTCCATGGTGTATATGTGCCACATTTTCTTAATCCAGTCTATTGTTGTTGGACATTTGGGTTGGTTCCAAGTCTTTGCTATTGTGAATAGTGCCGCAATAAACATACGTGTGCATGTGTCTTTATAGCAGCATGATTTATACTCCTTTGGGTATATACCCAGTGGAGGACTACAAACCACTGCTCAATGAAATAAAAGAGGATACAAACAAATGGAAGAACATTCCATGCTCATGGGTTGGAAGAATCAATATCGTGAAAATGGCCATACTGCCCAAAGTAATTTATAGATTCAATGCCATCCCCATCAAGCTACCAATGACTTTCTTCACAGAATTGGAAAAAACTACTTTAAAGTTCATCTGGAACCAAAAAAGAGCCCGCATTGCCAAGTCAATCCTAAGCCAAAAGAACAAAGCTGGAGGCATCACGCTACCTGACTTCAAACTATACTACAAGGCTACAGTAACCAAAACAGCATAGTACTGGTACCACAACAGAGATATAGATCAATGGAACAGAACAGAGCCCTCAGAAATGATGCCGCATATCTACAACTATTTGATCTTTGACAAACCTGACAAAAACAAGAAATGGGGAAAGGATTCCCTATTTAATAAATGGTGCTGGGAAAACTGGCTAGCCATATGTAGAAAGCTGAAAATGGATCCCTTCCTTACACCTTATACAAAAATTAATTCAAGATGGATTAAAGACTCAACAGCAGAATTAATGAAAGAAAAGAAATAATGAGCATGAAGACACACCATTAAAAATACAGTCAGAGAAGACAAAAGCAAAACAAATAAAAAGAATGAAGCATGCTTACATGATCTAGAAATAGTCTCAGAAAGGCAAATCTAAGAGTTACTGGCAATAAAGAGGAAGTACAGAGAGAAGTAAGGGTAGAAATTTTATTTGAAGGGATAATAACAGATAACTTCCCAAACCTAGAGAAAGATATCAATATCCAGCTACACGAAGCCTATGGAAAACCAAGCAGACTTAATCCAAATAGGACTACCTCCAGACATCCAGTAATCAAACTCTCAAAGGTCAAGAAGAAAGAAAGGATCCGAAAAAGCAGCAAGAGACGAAAAGCAACACAAAATGGAGCTCCACATCTCACAGCAGACTTCTCAGTGGAAATTTTACAGGCCAGAAGAGAGTGGCATGACACATTTAAAGTCCTGAAAGAATAAAACTTTTATCCTAGAATAGTATATCCAGCAAAAATATTCTTCAAACATGAAGGAGAAATACTTTCTCATACAAACAAAAACCGAGGAATTTCATCAATACCAGACCTGTCCTACAGGAAATGCCAAAGGGAGTTCTTCAATCTGAAAGGAAAGCACATTAATGACCAATAAGAAATTATCTGAAGGTACAAAACTCATTGGTAATAGTAAGTACAGAGACAAATACAGACTATTATAACAGCAGAATTGTGGTGTATAAACTACTTATATCTTGAGTAGAAAAACTAAAAGATGAACCTACTGAAAATAATAACTACAACAGATTTTCAAGGAATAGATAGTATAGCAAGATATAAATGGAAACAACAAAAAGTTAAAAAGCAGGGAGAAAAAATTCAAGTGTAGAGTTTGTATTAGTTTTCCCTTTGCTTGTTTCTTATTTCACTTTTGCAATCAGTGTTAACTTGTCATCAATTTGAAATAATGTTGTTATTTGCAAGATAAGATGATAAGATGTTATTTGCCATCTTCGTGGAAAACTCAAATTTAAAAAAACCTGTCACAAATATATAAAAAATAAAAAGCAAAAAATTAAAACTTAGCACCAGATAAAATTACCTTCACTAAAAAAAGACAAGAAGGAAGAGAAAGACAATGAGAAAACAAATAACAAAGGGCAGGAGTAAATCCCTACTTATCAATAATAACATTGAATGTAAAGGGACTAAACTCTCCAGTAAAAAGACATAGAATGGATTGATGATCTGTTAATTACAAGAAACACACTTCAACTATAAAGGCACACATAGAGTGAAAATAAAAAGAGAAAAAGATATTCCATGGAAAACCAAAAAAGAGCAAGACTAGCTCTGCTTATGTCAGACAAAATAGATTTCAAGACAAAAACCATAAAAAGAGACAAAGGTCATTTTATAATGGTAAAAGGGTCAATTCAGCAATAGAATATAATAATTGTAAATATATATGCACTCAACACTGGAGCACTCAGATATATAAAACAAATATTATTAGAGCTAAAGAGAGAGATAGACCCCAATACAATAATAGCTGGAGACTTCAACACTCTACTTCCAGTACTGGACGGATCATTCTGAAAGAAAATCAACAAAGAAACATCAGACTTAATCTGTACTATAGACCAAGTGGACCTATCAGATATTTACAGTACATTTCATCCAAGAGCTGCAGAATACACATTCTTCTCCTCAGCACATGAATCACTGTGAAGGATAAACCATATGTTAGGCCACAAAACTAGCCTTAAAACAAAAACAAATAAATTATATTAAATACTTTCTGTGACCACAATGAAGTAAAACTAGAAATCAATACCAAGAGAAACTTTGGAAAGTACAGTAACATGTGGAAGTTACACAATATGTTCCTGAATGACCAGTGGGTCAAGAAGTCATTAAGAAAGAAATTGAAAATTTTATTGAAACAATGCCCATCAATGATAGACTAGATAAAGAAAATGTGGTAGATACACATCATGGAATACTATGCAGACATAAAAAGGAATGAAGTCATGTCCTTTGAGGGACATGGATGAAGCTGGAAGCCATCATCCTCAGCAAACTAACTCAGGAACATAAAACCCAATAGTGCATGTTCTCATCCATAAGTGGGAGTTGAACAATGAGAACACATAGACACAGGGAGGGGAACAACACACACCAAGGCCTGTTGCGGGGTGGGGTCGAGGGGACGGAACTTAAAGGACAGGTCAGTAGGTACAGCAAACCACCACGGCGCATGTGTACCTACGTAACAAACCTGCACATTTGGCATATGTATCCTGGAACTTAAAGTAAAATATATTTTTTTAAAATCCCCAATTGTACCTTACCTTCTGGTCACAATTTTCAAAAATAGATTTTCATAATTAAAAAAAGAAAATTTTATTGAATCAAATGGAAATGGAAACACAATATATAATATATATAATACCAAAATCTATAGGATGCAGGAAAAGCAGTACTAAGAGGAAAGTTTATAACAATAAGTGCCTACAATAAAAAAGTAAAAACAATATTTTACAATAAAAAAGTAAACAACCTAAGGATGCATCTTAAAAAACTAGAAAAGCAACAGCAAGCCAAATCCAAAATTAATAGATGAAAGGGAATAATAAAAATCAGAGCAGAAATGAGACTGAAACAAAAAATACAAAAGATCAATAAAATGAAAAGTTGGTTTTTGAGAAGATAAGCAAAATTGGCAAATCTTTAGCAAGACTAAGGAAAAAAGAGAGAAGACCCAAACAAATCAGAGATGAAAAAGAAGACACGACCACTGATACTGCAGAAATTCAAAGGCTCATTAGAGGCTATTGTGAACAACTATATGCCATGACTCTGGAAAACCTATAGAAGAAATGAATAAGTTCCTAGACACATAAAACTACCAAGATTGAACCATGAAGAAATCCAAAACTTGAATAGGCCAATTATAAGTAAAAGAAAAGCCGGGGACCTGATGAATTTTACCAAATATTTAAATAAAACTAATACTAATCCTACTTGAACTATTCTGAAAATAAGAGAAGGAGGGAATACTTCCAAATTCATTCTACAAATTCAGTATTGCCCTGACACAACAACCAGATAAACACATAAAAAATAAAAAAAGAAAACTATAGGTCAATATCTCTGATGAATATTGATGCAAAAATTCTCAACAAAATACTATCAAACTGAATACAGCAACACATGAAAAAGATCACTCCATCATGACCAAGATTTATCCTAGGAATGCAAGGATGATCCAATATATGCAAGTGAATCAAGGTGAGGCATTATACTAACAGAATGAAAGACAAAAACCACATGATCATTTCAATTGGTGCTGAAAAAGTATTTAATAAAATTCCACATCCCTTCACGATAAAAACCCTGAAACAAAACCTGAGTATAGAAGAAACATGCCTTAACACAATGAAAGTCATATACTACAGACCCACAGCTAGTAGCACACTGAATAGGTAAAACTAAAATCCTTTCTTCTAAGATCTGGAACACAACAAGGATGCCCGCTTTCACACTGCCAGTACTGGAAGTCCTAGCTGGAGCTATCAGACAAGAGAAAGAAATAGAGGGCATCCAAATTTAAAAGGAAGAAGTCAAATTATCTTTGTTTGCAGATGATATGCTCATTTATTTGGACTCTACCCAAAAAATATTAGAACTGATAAAGAAATTTAGTAGTATTGCAGGATAATAAATCAACATACAAAAATCAGGTGTATTTCTATGTGGCAACAGCAAGCAGTCTGAAAAAGAAATCAATAAAGTAATCCCATTTATAATAGCTACAAATAAAATAAAATGAAATACCTAGAAATAAACTTAACCAAAGAAGTGAAAGATCTCTACATAAAAACTATGAAACATTGAGGCAAGAAATTGAGAGGACACACAAAAAAAGGAAAGGTATTCCATAGTTATGGATGCAAAGAATCAATATTGTTAAAATATCTATACCACCCAAATCAACCTACAGAATCAATGCAATTCCTGTCAAAATACCAGTGACATTCTCCACAGAAACAGAAAATAATCCTAAAATTTATATAAAACCATAACAGACCCAAAATAGCCAAAGCCATTCTGAGCGTAAATAAAGAAATACTGGAGAAATCACATTACCTGGCTTTAAATTATACTACAGAGCTACCAGAACAGCATGGTACTGGCATAAAAACAGATACATAGAACACTGGAACAGAATAGAGAACCCAGAAACAAATCCACATACCCACAGCGAACTCATTTTTGACAAAGGTGTCAAGAATATACACTGGGGAAAAAGCCTCTTTAATAAATGGTGTTGGGAAAACTGGATATCCATACGCAGAAAAAGGAAACTAGATTCCTATCTGTCATATACTAAAATCAAATCAAAATGAATTAAATACTTAGATCTAAGATCTAGAACTATAAAACTACTAAAAGAAAACTTAGGGAAATTCTCCCAGACATTAGTCTGGCAAAGATTTCTTGAGTAATACCCCACAAGCACAGGCAGACAAAGCAAAAATGGACAAATGGATTCACCACAAGTTAAAAAGCTTCTGCACAGCAAAGGAAAACAATTAATAAAGTGAAAAGACAACCCAAAAATAGGAGAAAATACTTGCAAGCTATCCATCTGACAAGAGACTAATAACCAGTGTATATGAGGAGCTTAAACAACTCAATAGGAAAAAATTTTTTAAATGGGCAAAATATCTGAATGGATATCTCTTAAAAGAAGATGTAAATGGCAAACAGGTATATAAAGGTGTGCTCTACATTATTGACCACTGGAAAAATGCAAAGCAGAACTACAATAAGATATCAACTCACCCCAGTTAAAATGGCTTTTAACCAAAAGATAGGCAATAAAGAATGCTGGTGAGGATGTATAGAAAAGAGAACTCTTGTACACTGCTGGTGGGAATGTAAATTAGTACAGCCACTATGGAGAATAGCATGGAGGTTCCCCAAAAAACTAAAACTAAAACTGCCATACAATCCACTGCTAGGTATATACCCAAAAGAAAGGAAATCAGTATTCCAAAGAGATATGTGCAGTGCCATGTTTATTGCAGCACTATTCACAATAGCCAAGATTTGGAAGCAACCTAAGAGTCCATCAACTGATGAATGGATTAAAAAATGTGGTACATATATAGAACAGAGTACTTACTATTCAGCCATGAAAAAGAATGAGATCCTGTCGTTTGCAACAACATGATTGGAATTGGAGGTCATTACGCTAAGTGAAATAAGCCAGGCAAAGAAAGACAAACTTCACAAGTTCTCACTCATTTATAGGAGTTAAAAATTAAAACAGTTGAACTCATGGAGCTAGAGAGTGGAATGATGGTTACCAGAGGCTGGGAAGGGTGAAAGGGTGGTAAAGTGGGGATGGTTAATGTGTACAAAAATATAGTTAGGTAGTATAAATATAATATAGTATATAGTTAGATAGTATAAATAGTATAGTATAAATAAATAGTATAGTATATAGTTAGACAGTATAAACATTATCTGTATTGTGATAGCACAACAGGGTGACTACACCCAGCAATGATTTGTTGTACATTTTAAAATAACTAAAAGAGTATAACTGGTATGTTTGTAACATAAGGAAAGGATAAATGCTTAAGGTGATGAATACCCCATTTTCCCTGATGAAATTCTTACGCATTGTATGCCTGTATCAAAATATTTCATGTACCCCGTATATGCACCTACCAAAAAAGTAAAAAGCAAAACAGGTGAGCAATGATCTAAACAAGATTCCCAACCATGATCAGATGATGCTGAATTTTTTCCTTTAAAAAAGAATGGTGGAATATCTGTCATCCCAATGACATATTTCTGGCTGTCACCAGTTCTCCAAGTATGAAAATCTTTATGGTGCCAAACCTAAGTGTCATTCGCCCTAAATATTTAAGAGCAACAACTGGGGCACAGTGAGATATGATCATACCATAGCACTCCAGCCTAGTTTGGAGA
Organism: Hylobates moloch; assembly: GCF_009828535.3. Taxonomy (NCBI): domain Eukaryota; kingdom Metazoa; phylum Chordata; class Mammalia; order Primates; family Hylobatidae; genus Hylobates; species Hylobates moloch. The sequence goes on from NW_026652293.1 coordinate 55,591,378, forward strand.
GCAAGACCTCATCTCTAGAGACAGAGAGAGAGAGAAAGAGGAGAGAAAGACTGTGACAACTGAACACATACCTCAGTTGCAGCAGAGCTGAGGATGGAGACCCTGCTGGGCTAGGAAAAAGCCCAAGTGATGGTACCTGGGAAGGCCTATGGCAAAGTGGAACTCAGCAACAGGCTGTAACATGTCCACAAATATTACTGTTCTTCCCAACCACATTACACTTCCCTTTTCCAATCCCATAAGCCTACTTTACCTGCCCTCCATGGCTAAATGTTGAGAAGACTCCCCGCCATATGCTTACATGCAAATTAATTCACAAGTATTTAGTGAGCACCTACTATGTATTCGTCACTATTCCAGGCATCAAAGGAGGATATCAGAGAAAAATGAGACAGTCCCCTATCCCAAGGAAGGCCCAAGCTTGCTGTAAAGACATCACATAATTACCCAATATTATAAAACGTATGAATCAGACCTAATTTGTAGATTCAAGATGAGAAGGGAGAAATCTAAGTTTCAGAGCAGTAATGGTATGCTTCATGGAGGAACGGGACTAAGCTGATCCTAATACCCCATTTCTATTCCTGAAACTGTGAAGTGAAGCCTGGGTCCCTGACCTGGAGGGTTAGTTAGCACACCATGACACAGTGGGTGATTACTGTCATACCCTTTTATTCCTGGCAGGCCTGGTTCCAATCCCGATTCTTCCTATGTTTGTAGATTCAGAAAAGTCATTTAATCTCCTTGAGTCCCAGTTAACTCATCTATGAAATGGTACTAAGGGCCTAATGTGTTCAAAGTCTTACATTAAAGCTTGGCATATAACAGGTGCTCAATCCATGGTAATTATCATTATTTAAAGTCACTTCAATATATGGAAGGATGAAGCTTTTCCCGTGATATTTTAGTCAAAGTTCAATTGTATATCTGAAATCATTAAAAGTTGCCTCAGACTTTCAAATTTTATTTCAAGGCAGTGGTACCCAAGCTTTGTTGAACATTTGAATTACCTGGGAATCTTTAAACTATACTGATGCCTGGGCCCCACCCCAGATATTCTGACTGCTTTGATCTGGGGTGTAATCTTGGCATTGAGATTTTTTAAACTCCCCAGGTGACACTTATGTGCGACAAAGTTTAGGAACCACTGTTTATGGCAAAATTCCATCTCCTGTTCCACAGGAGGTTCTGAGAGCAGCAGACCAAGAAGGAAGTAGGGGACACACTTCTTGACATGTTGCCTTATTTATTGTATTAATCAGGGTTCTCCAGAGGAATAGAACCAATAAAATACACACGTGCACATACAGACACATACACACACACACATATACGTGTGTGTATCTATGTACACATAGAAAGAGAGAGGTGATTTACTATAACGAGTTGGCTCACATGATTTTGGAGGCTGAAAAATCCCCAAATCTGCAGTTGGCAAGCTGGAGAAAAGCCAATGGTATAGTTTCAGTCTGAGTTTGAAGGTCTGAGAATTAGAATGTTCAATGGTGCAGTGCCAGTACGAAAAAAAAAATAATGTCCCAGCTAGAAGGCAGTCAAGTAGGAGTTCCCTTTTACTCAAAAAGGAGTCAACTTTTATGTTCTCATCAGGCCTTTAAGTGATTGGATGTGGCCACACACACAGAGAGCCCATCTACTTCACTCAATCTACTAATTCCAGTGCTAATCTCATCCAGAAACACCCTCACAGACACACTTAGAATAATGTTTGACCAAATATCTGCGCACTTGTCACCCAACCAAATTGGCACATAACATTAACTATCACGTGTATATTGTATCTCAGGCATCCAGCACATTCCTACACACAAAATTGTGCAAGGGACATTCTATGAGCCAAGGAGGGACAGAGAGTCAATGATTCTTAGTTTTGATCCCTCAGAGAGAACACACATGCAAACACACAGACACCCACACACACACCCCAAAAGTAGGCATCTACCAAAACAAGCCATAGAAAGAATGTTTTTAGCTTATTCTTTTCATTTTAAAGGCAAGGAAACAGGCCCAGAGAGGTAAAATGACTTTCTCAAAGTTACACATCAAATTAATGACTTCTCTAGAACTAACACTCAGGACTCTAGAATTTAAGTTCAATGCCAGTACGATGTTGTTTGTCATTTGTGTGACCCTGCCTGTGATCCTGTAGGCCTCAGACATTCTAAAACCCCTTCTTCCTTTTTCCAAACCCTGTGTGATGAGGAGCTAACAGCCATGTGGCATGACTCTTCATGTCCTTCCAAATAGCAGAACCAGCCTTCCAGGGGGCAATGGTTCATTGTGGAACTGAAAGTACATATTTTGAGAAGGAAGGCAAAGTAGCTGGGAGGCAGATTCATAAGCTAATTGCTTTGGGCTTATTACAATCAATATCAGTTGTCCCAGGCCAAGGCTGCCTTTGCCTTGTCAGGCTGCTGACATTTTGTGCTTGGTCACCCAGCTCCTTCCTCTAAAGTGATACATTATTGATTTTCCTCCTGTCCCATTAAGGGCACCCTTTCAACTCCCCAGGGATAGATGATGCTTTTGCACACAGCTTGCATGTGCCCAGACTCCTTAGTGGGAAAGGCTATATAGGATGAGAAGGTTACCTTTGCAATTTCACACCCTGATTCTCTCTGCAGCCGAAGAAAATCCACTGTCACACAAATCATACTGCCTGAATTTCCTAAATGCCCTTTTTCATCTTCCCCCATATATCAACATTTTTTAAACTTAGAAAAAACATTTCTGGCTCCTCCCTGGGTTCCAATCGACGCTGGCCTTCAAACATATAAGGTGAGTTTTTTTACCCAGCTCTCTCTTTCCTGAACAGTGGGGAATGTTGGGAAAATCCTGGGATTTGAGGGATGACATACCTGGGCTCAAGACATGGCTTCCCCATTTACCCAAATGATGGCCTTGGAATCCTCTTTGAGCCTTCATCACTTTATCCTTGAGAGAGGAAATAATAATACCTGCCCAATCACTTTATAAAACATTTAAATGAGATCACATATGTGAAGCACCAAGTCTGGAACACAGTACGTGTCAATGCCTCATCCTTTCCTATTTCTACTGCTCTCTCTCAGGAGACTGGAAGACTGTGGCCTCCCCAAGGTAGGGGCCACTCATTCCTCATCTTTGTCTGTCCCTAGCATCACATTTGGCATAGATTAGTGTTTGGGGAATTGAGGACAACAAGGCAGATACACTTTTATAGATAATGACACTGCCTCTTAGATTCAGTGCCTTGTCCATGCCAAGACTGCTGATAGAAATGAGTCTGTTAAGTTACAGCATTTTGACTCTTTGTCTTATCTTTCATTCACTAAATCTTGGTGCCTTATGTTCACTCCAAAACAATCTGAACACAGCAACTATGCAGACTAAGTGTGGTGGTTACTTCCTGACTTTTCCTCAGAGTTAACTAGTTCCAGCCTCTGTTTAATGGTAAACAGATTTCCACCATAATCCATACTGGCCCCACCTCTTGTCACCTGCAGCTGTCCTCTTCAACCTTCCCATAGCACAGCCTTCCTAGTTACCAGCAAATGGGAATTTGAAGCAGAAAGTGTTGAAACCATCTCAGCCCACCTCCACGTTACACAGACTTGAGACCCAGGGCCTTTGGGCTTCCATGCCAAGTTTCCAGCTGCAGTTTAGCCTCTTTTCAAACAGCACTTTTTTTGCCAAATGCTTCCACATGCTTCAGTTTTAGGTGTTAATTCTGCCTTCTAAATTCTTGTTCTGAATATCAGCCCAGTGGCCAGGCTTCACTACCCAAGAGCTGCCAGCCTGTGGTCTGAATTTGCAAGTGTCTCCTGCATGCTTTCTCATTATTGGCTTCACCCACCTGCTGGGGTCCCTGGTATTGCACCAGGTGGCAGCCCCTGCTGGTGATGACTGCTGTCATAAACCACTATGAGAGCTACGTGCTTCCCCCAAGACTCTTCTTTGTTGTCAACCAGGATTGCCACTTAGCCTCGGTCCAGTTCCCAGCCCCCTCCCCATCTGTACAGTCTGCCTGCCAGCACACTGCTATGACTTTCTTTTCATAAAATACTGCTTTTATTTATGAGTAGATCTCCTTTACCACATCGCCATCTATAAAATACACACTTGCCCCTTCATCTCAACAATGACATTTCCTCATAGTCTCTTCCTACAGTCTTTAATAAATAAGGACTGCATAATACAAGGGAAAATACAGGAGTAAGGAAGATAACAAGAAAAAATTCTCCTTCAATCCTCACAAAATCCCACATGCCTTATTACAGATAATTGATTCAATAATTCATGTTAATATAATGGTCGAACAATATTTTTTTTCTCCAGGCTTCTGGAGTTGCTCCCCATTGGCCGTTGATAGAGTAGGTGTATAAACACATATTTAATTGCTTAATAAGGGCAAGGCCAAGGAAAGAGTGAAGTATGTCAAGCTTTCTACTTGTGGTTTATTCGGTTTGCTCCTCACAAGTCCTCAGTATCATGATATTTAGCCAGAAATCAAAATATGTTCTCAATATATCTGAAGTTGGCATTCCTACAGTTAGAAGCATGATGCTGGAAGATGTAGGGTTCTCCAGAGCAGGACCCACCCTAAATTAAAACATACTCTTGAGCACAGGCCCTAAGCCCAGCCCCAAATCAATTTCAGCATGTGGTTCAATTCTGAGCAACATTCCTGGTGAAAATGCTATCCCTCTTTATTAAATAGGAATGGTAGCCAGGTGCACTGGCTCATACTCATGGTCCCAATGCTTTGGGAGGCCGAGGCAGGAGAATTGCTTGAGCCCAGGAGTTCGAGACCAGCCTGGTCAACATGGCAATATCCCATCTCTATGAAAAATGCAAAAATTAGCCAGGCATAGCACAGCTGCACACCCGTGGCCCCAGCTACTCAGGAGGCTGAGGTAAGAGGTCAGGAGGTCAAGGCTGCAGTGAGCTGTGATTGTACCACTGCACTCCTAGGTGACAGAGCAAGACCGTGTCTCAAAATTAATTAATTAATTTAATTTAATGTAATATGAATGGCTTGATTAGAGAGAGAGTGGGACCCTCAGTCTTGTCAACCATGAGAGAAAACATTACCCAAGAGCAAATCAGGACCTCAATAGCAGAGCATGGGCAAACTTACTCGTTGAGCTCTTAGTCATCTGCCTGGAGCCGAGGCACCACATACTACCAAGCAAGCTCGTGTGAGAACCCACAACCTCTGTCCCTGTTTTACCTGCAACACTAACCTCAGGAGGTAATTCACTCCTGTTTTACCTGCAACACTAACTTCCAGAAGCAAATCACTCCTGAGGCAAGTCACTCCTGTCTGATAGGTCCCAAACATCCCTGTCTGCCACGTTTTCTTGAAACCCGGAGACTCCGTTCCAGTGGATGGAGGCAGCCAGCTAGTCTACAGCTGCATAGTGTCAAACAATTTCCCCCTTCTGGTCAAGCTTTCACCTACGTGACAGTGTGAACAAAACTGAAGGCATTAGCACTACTCTCAGTTACTATCATTCAAGGTTTCTGGTCTCAACACGTCATTCATAGGTTATGATGTACTCATGATCATGTATTTCCTTGAGTTTTTGTCATTCCAACAGAAGAGAGGCCATTTGATGTTTGACTGATGGGCTGTGCAAACATTTAAAAATTTTTTAGAGGATACAATGCACCAGAGAGACTAGTATTACGACTATCTGGAGAATACTATCAAGATTTTGAGATATGCTCCTTAGCTAGGGTACCAGTAAATCAAATCAACTAAAATTGAATAGATCAAAGAATGAGCCAGATGAGGGGTGGACCCATTTTAACCAAATAACCTGTTTGTTAATTTTTGTAATTGGGTCTCAAAATTACCCCATATATTTTTTTCCTGTACAACAAGAAATGTTAGCAACTGCACAGATTTCTCCCTATCTAGCCAGTAGGCATGAATTCTTTTATCTAGCTTGCATGACTTGGTTAAAGTGGGGAGGGGCAATTTGCAGGTTACCTGTAGAAGCTAATGATTGTCAAAGTTTAACTACAGCATTATCCTGCCAACTGAAAGAGATAGGCATAAACAAGGGAAAATTAAGAGGGTTAAAAGTCTCATATCATGGAGTCCTGTTCTGACAGTCTTGGGAAAAGCTCTCCACTGCATGAAGTCAGCAACTTCTTGTCCTGGTTTGCAGTTTTTATGTTTCTGATTATGGCATCAGGCATTTTGGTGAATTCTCTGTGTGGCCCACACATCAGGCATGAGCTTTGTTTGCCTCTTGAAATTTATTAAGTTGGCCTTATGGGCTTTATGAACAGAGTAGTTTTTGTTCTTAGTTGGAGAATCATAGCCAGATATTACAGGAAACTAGAAGAATTTAGAATCAAATTCAGTCTACAGGTAGAAAATAAAAACTTGAAAGCAATGAACTGGATTACAATTGAATAACAGATGTAATATAGTTTTCTTCTAAAATGTAATTTTTCTCTCTATAGTCACTACCATTTCTATAAAAGATAATCAGAGTAAGACTAATTTGTTTGCAAATTAAGTTTAGTTTCATTAAACTTGGCCTATTTATTCACCTAAGTGCAGCATGCATAATCAGAGTTTCCTTTTAAATTTTCTTTGCTGGAAATTTTGACAAGGAATCTCAAATTAGACTTTTAAAAATCTCTTGACACTAGGAAGCCAAACCACAGCAGATCAGACCTTGCCTGAAGTATCTAATATCTTGAGGTTCCTGGGCCTGCCAGAAAGTGACAACTTTTTGTTCACTCACTGTAATGGTGAGAACACTTAAAGCTAGGCATTTTATGTACATTTTCAAATATGACATTCCAGTCAAAGCCTCTATGATATAACCAATGTTTCCAATTGCATCCTCTTACAAAGAGAGGAAATTTTTGTGGACTTATATAAATAGCCATATTGCCATCATAATAAGAACATTCACAAATAATTTAAAAAATTTTGAGGGAGCCGGGCATGGTGGCTCATGCCTGTAATCCCAGCACTTTGGGGGGCTGAAGTGGGCAGATCACGTGGTCAGAAGTTCGAGACTAGCTTGGCCAACATGGTGAAACCCTGTCTTTACTAAAGATAACAAAAAATTAGTTGGGCGTGGTGGTGCATGCCTGTAATCCCAGCTACTTGGGAGGCTGAGTCAGGAGAATCGCTTTAACCCGGGAGGCAGAGGTTGAAATGAGCCAAGATCATGCCATTGCACATTGGAGGGATTGGGTAAGAAAGAAAAGCAAATGTCTCATTTTTATTTGGAAAAGTATTATTTACCAAATTGCTGTAAGCCATTGATAGTTTAAAAGAAAAAACAATAGTTTCCTTAAGTCTGGAAAACAAAACATTAAGAGAGCTAGCAATGTTTTAAATTAAAAAGTTGTAAAAACCCGTAATTCTTCCTCATCAGTTCATTCAGTCTCATGTAATTAATTCTTGCTGTGTTTGATCTTCATTAACAGTTTCAGGAATTCATTGATTTCTTCATTAAAGTTCTCAAAATTGTTACTCAGCCCAGTGGTATCTCAAAGCAATCAGACACCTGTACTTGTTAGTGTTCTTTCCATTCTTTCTATAAACCTCCTTAAAGGCACACATCTGAGGATTAGAATTACTTGCAAAAAGCTTCCAGAAAGCCACTGGAATAAAGCAATTAATTAAGGACAACGTAACTTCAACTGGCCATGGTTAACAGCCTGATGAGAGTTTGTTATAATAATGATGCAACTGACAAAGAAATTTGTTTAGTTCTGTGGCATACAACATGTTAACATAATAACCAAACAAGATTGATAACACAATTGATCTCTAGAAATATTATACAAATTAGGAAAACATATTAATAACAGCCGTTCAAATATAACTCAAATAAGCATAAATGTTATTTCTTCTTTGATAATGTTTTCTATATAATTTAACATAATTGAAGGAGCCTAATTGGCTTAATGTCTCTCTTTTGGACATTTAGGGGTTTTTCTAGAATGTCTAAAAGTTAATTTGAGGTCAAAAATTCTTAATTTTAGAATTTGATTTTGGGAAGTTTGTTAAAAATATCAAAGGTTAAAAATGCTTGATTAAAATAGAATCACTGGTCACTTTGCATCAGTGTATTTTGTCAAGACCTAATCAGTATAACAAGATATAAATAGAAACAATAAAAAGTTAAAAAGCAGGGGGACAAAAGTAAGGTATAGAGATTTTATTCATTTTCTTTTTGCTCGTTTGCTTGTTTATGCAAATAATGTAAAGTTGTTATCATATTAAAATAATGGGTTATAAGAGTATTTGTAAGCCTCATGGCAACCTCAAACCAAAAACCATACAATGGACACACAAAAAAAATAATAAGCAAGAAGTTAAATCATATCACCAGAGAAAATCACCTTCTCTAGAGGAAGACAGGAAGGAAAGAAAGAAGGAAGAGAAGACCACAAAATAACCAGAAAACAAATAACAAAATCACAGGAGTAAGTTCCTACTTATCAATAATAACATTGAATATAAATGGACTAAACTCTCTAATCAAAAGACATAGACAAGCTGAATGGATGAAAAAACAAGATCCATCGATTTGTTTCCTACAAGAAACATACTTCACCTTTAAAGACACACATAGACTGAAAATAAAAGGATGGAAACAGATATTCCATGCCAATGGAAACCAAAAAGAGCAGAAGTCACTATATTTATATCACAGAAAAATAGAACAGGTCTGGTGTTGATGAAATCCTTCAGCTTTTATTTGGGAAAATATTTATCCTTCATGTTTGAAGGACATTTTCACTGGGTATGCTATTATTCTAGGGTAAAAGTTTTTCTCTTTAGCACTTTAAATATGTCAGGCTACTGTCTCCTGGCCTGTATGGTTTCCACTGAAAAATCTGCCATCAGGCTTTTGGCAGCCAGACTATTAGAGCTCCGTTGTATATTATTTGTTTTTTTTTTCTCTTGCTGCTTTTAGGATCCTTTTCTTCTCCTTGATCAATTCTCCTACAAAAGGACTCTGATGTATTCTTCAGTATGCCAATTGCATTTTTCAGCTCCAGAATTTTGGCCTGATTCTAATTATTTCAATCTCTTTGTTAAATCTTATAGAATTCTGAACTCCTTCTTTGTGTGATCTTGAATTTCTTTGCATTACCTCAACACAGCTATTTTGAAATCTCTACCTGAAAGGTCACATATCTGTTTCTCCAGGATTTGTCCCTGGTGTCTTATTAAGTTCATTTGGTGAGGTCATGTTTTTGTGGATGATGTTGATGCTCACAGATTTTCTTTAGTGTCTGGGCATTCAGGAGTTAGGTACTTATTGTAGTCTTACTATCTAGGCTTGTTTGTAGCCATCCTTCTTAGAAAGGTTTTCCAGATATTTGAAAGGACTTTGGTGTTGTGATCTAAGCTGTGTCTGCTTTATGGGGCACCCCAAGACCAGTATCACTGTGGTTCTTCCAGGCTTGTAGAGGTACTATCTTGATGGTCTTAGACCAGATCTGGAAGAATTCTCTGGATTATCAGGTAGAGACTCTTGTTCTCTTCTCCTACTTTCTCTCAAACAAATGGAGTCTTCTCTCTATTCTGAGCCACATAAAGCTGGGAGTGAAGTGTCACAAGCACCCCTGTGGCCACCACCACTGTGACTGCAATAGGTCAGACCTGAAACCCAAGGCCTGCTATAACCATTCCCTGGCTACTGCCTATGTTTGCTCAAAGCCCTGAGGCCCTACAATCAGCAGGTGACAATGTCAGCCATGCCTGTATCCTCCCCTTCGCAGCAGCAAGCTCCCCTAGGCCTGAGGTGGTTTCAGAGGTGCTGTCTGAGAGTCAGAGAAAAGGGTCACATACCTTAGAAATCTACCTGGTGCTCTACTTTATTATGGCTGAGCCAGCACTCAAACCACAAGATGCAGTCCTTCCCATTCTTCCTGCTTCTTTCCAAAGGCAGAGGAGCTGCACCCTGTAACCAGTGCCACCCCAGGCCACAAGGAGTACTACCAGACTACCAGCCAATATTCCTGTAAGGCCCAAGGGCTCTTCAGCCAGCTTGTGGTGAATGCTGCCTGGCCTGGGACTCATTCTTCAGGGCAGTTGTCTCCCTTCTATCCCAGAGCAGGTCCAGAAATGCCATCCAAGAGTCCAGTTCTGGAATCGGGGACCCTAAGAGCTTCCTTGGTTTTCTGCCCCCATGGCCATGATGGTACCTAAGGTGTAAGACAAAGTCCCCTTTATATTTTCCTTGGCTTTTCTCAAGCAGAAGGGGTTTTTCCCTGTAGCCACCAAAGCTGGGAATGTGCTGAGTTTCACCTGAAGCCAGCAAGTCTCAGAGGCTCACTTAAGGCTTTTGATGTAGTACCTAGGTATTGCTGCTGGTTATTCAGGGCCCAAGGGCTTTTCAGTTAGCAGGTGATGAATGCTGCCGCCAGGACTAGATACTTTCCTTCAAGGCAGCAGATTCCCTTCTGGCCAGGTTGTGTCTAGAAATGTCATCTGGGAGCAAGGCCCTAAAACAGAGGCCTCATGACTCCATCTGGTGCCCTGTGGTTGAACTGGTTTCCAAGATGTAAGGCAAAGTCCTCCTCATCTCTTTTCTCTTCTCTCCTCAGGTGAAAGGAAGGGGTCTCTTTTGAAGCCTTGAGCTGTGCAACCTTGGGGAAGGGAGGGATGAGGCCAGCAGTCCCTAGATTGTCCCAACTGGTGTTTCAGTATGTCATGTGCACCCCCTGTCCATTGTCTCTGGGCCTAGTTTAGCACTAGGGCTTGCCCAAGAGTTACATTCCTTATGGCCTAGGTTGCCTTTCAAGTTTACTTGGAGACCCAGTGCTGTAGCCCTCTGTGGTGAGGTTTGCAGGCACTCAGGTTCTCACTGCTGGGATCCATGATTCCACTTTGGCTAGAGCTGGCTTAAATGTTCCCTCCATGGGGAGGTATCAGCTAGGTTTGGCCCAGTTTTACTTTCTGCTCTAACAAGACAGAAACTGAGTTCAATGCCTCACAATTGTTGTATCCTACCTCCCCCAGCACCCTGAGAGGCTCTCTGCTCTCTGCAGGTGGAGGGGAGTGACGTCGGCAATTACAGACTGTTTTTCCTATCTCTTCATTGCCTCCTTCAGTGATACTGCCCACTTGACTTTTGATTCTAATGAAAGTGTTTTTTCTATGTGGATAGTTGTTTACTTGTCTTTGTGGAAGGACAATCAGTTGAGCCTTCTACTTTGCCATCTTGTTCGGCCTTGGGAATCCCTCTTAATTTTAGTCAACTTAATCACACAAGATTTTTTTTTATAAGCTTCATTCTTCACAAACCTTCTACAATTTGCTTAGACCTTCAGTTTTGTCCTCTATTTCTTTTTCTTATCCTATTGGGACAACAAATCATTCTACCTTAGGACAAAAACTTACTTCTCTTTTTTCTTATTATTTTGACCACACAAACTTCTCTCATGCAAAAAAATTACCCTCTTTCACTTTTCATTTTTTTCCTAAAATACACCCTCATACATAACTTTTTGCATCTCTTTCTTCTACTTACTGGTTTATTTGTGCCTTTTTATTTCCTTCTTATATTTATATTATGAAATAACCTTTAAATAACCTCAAAATTAAGCAAAATTACTTTTTCCAACAAAAGTATATCTTTAAGTTTTTTTTTAATTTTTATCATCAAAACATATCTTACTTTTTTGTGTACTTTGCATACAGAATTACATATATTAATTAAAACTTGTAACTCTTAGTAGCCTTTTTAGTGAAAATCTAAAAAAGATTTTGAACTGTCATCTACAACATTTTACAAAATACATTTCATAGATTTTAGTAATATATGCTTCCTCATAGAAAAATTAATTAACGTAAAACAGCAATATTTACTATCAGGCCTCTAAGCCAGAGCTAAGCCATTGTAACCCCTGTGACCTGCACGTATACATCCAGATGGCCTGCAGGAGTCAACAAGTCTGGAACAGCCGAAAAACCACCAAAGAAGTGAAACAGCCAGTTTCTGCCTTAACTGATTAACCAAACCTACAACATTCCACCATTATGACTTGCTCCCGCTCTACCCTAACTGATCAATCGAAGTTATGACATTCTTCTCCTGGACAATGGGTCTCATGATCTCCCCCCCATGCACCTTATGACCCCCTCCACTGCTGACAACAGATAACCACCTTCAACTGTAACTTTCCACTGCCTACCCAAGTCCTGTAAAGCTGTCCCTCTCCTATCTCCCTTCACTGACTCTCTTTTCGGACTCAGCCCACTTGCACCCAAGTGAATAAACAGCTTTGTTGCTCACAAAAAAGCCTGTTTAGGTGGTCTTCTATATAGACATGCGTGACACTTGGTGCCGAAACCCAGGACAGGGGGACTCCTTCAGGAGACTGGTCCCGTGTCCTTGCCCCCTCTCCATGAAGAGATCCACCTATGACCACGGGTCCTCAGACCAGCCCAAGGAACATCTCACCAATTTCAAATCAGGTAACTGGTCTTTTTCACTCTCTTCTCCAGCCTCTCTCGCTACCCTTCAATTTCTCTCTCCTTTCAATTTCAGCTCCTTTTCCTCTCTAGTAGAGACAAGGGAGACACATTTTGTCTGTGGATTCAAAAACTCCGACATCAGTCACGGACCCGGGAAGACAGTCTTCCGTTGGTGTCTGATCATTACAGGGACAACTGCTTTGGTCATTTACCCACATTCCATTGGTGTCTTATCACTGCGGGGACGCCTGCCTTGATCATTCACCCACACTCCCCTGGTGGCAAGTCGATTGTGGGGACACCTGCTTTGGCTGCTCACCCACATTGCAGCCCAGGACTCAGTCAGGGACGCCTACTGAAAGCCTGGTAGCTGCCCACCTCCACTTCTCTGTCTTTACCTTTCTCTTCAAATTTTCCTCCTTCACTATGGGCAACCTTCCACCCACCATTCCTTCCTCTTCCTCCTTAGCCTGTGTTCTCAAAAATTTAAAACTTCTTCAACTAACACCTGACCTAAAACCCAAATATCATTTTTTCTTCTGCAATACTGCTTGGCCCCAATACAAACTCAACAATGGCTTCAAATGGCCAGAAAATGGCACTTTTGATTTCTCCATCCTGTAAGACCTAGATAATTTTTGTCGAAAAATGGGCAAATGATCTGAGATGTCTTACATCCAAGCGTTTTTTACACTTTGTTCCCTCTTTAGCCTCTGCTCCCAATGCAACTCACCCCAAATCTTTCTCCTTTCTCTCCTGTCCATTTCTTCAGCACCCACCCTAACCTCAGAGTTCTCTGAATCCTTCTTTTCTTCAGACCGCTCTGACCTTTCTCCCCCTCCCCAGGCCACTCCTTGGCATGCTGAATCGAGACCCAATTCTTCCTCAGCCTCTGCTCCCCCACCTTATAATTCTTCTATCATCTCCCCTCCTCACACTCAGTCCAGCTTACAGTTTCATTCCATGACTAGCTCTCCCCACCTGCCCAACAATTTCCTCTTAGAGAGGTGGCTGGATCTGAGGGCATAGTAAGGGCTCATGTACCTTTTTCTCTATCAGACCTTTCCCAAATCAGTCAGCATTTGGGCTCTTTCTCATCAGACCCCACTAAACATATACAGGAATTCCAATATTTAACTCAGTCTTACAATTTAATCTGGAGTGACTTAAACATCATTCTGACCTCTACCCTCTTCCCAGATGAGTGAGAGTTTATAACCTAGCCCAATCTCATGCTGACAACTGCCAGAGTCATGAGCCAGGCCTCCAAGAAGGCACCAGGGCAGTTCCCTGAGAGGATCCCCAATGGGAATACCAAACAGGCTCCCGAGGTATAGTTAGGTGAGATTACATGGTCTCTTGCCTAGTTGAAGGGCTCAAAAAGGCAGCATACAAAGCTGTTAATTATGACGAGCTTAAAGAAGCCACCCAAGGTAAGGATGAAAACCCAGCCCAGTTCATGGCCCACTTGGCAGCTACCCTTAGACGTTTTACAGCCCTGGACCTGGAAGGGCCAGAAGGCTGTCTCATTCTCAATATGCATTTTATTACCCAGTCTGCTCCTGACATTAGGAAAAAAGCCCAAAAACTAGATTCCAGCCCTCAAACCCCACAACAAGACTTAATTAACCTCGCCTTCAAGGTGTTCAACAATAGAGAAGAGTCAGCCAAGCGGCAATGTATTTCAGAGCTGCAACTGCTTGCCTCTGCTGTAAGACAAACCCCGGCCACGCCTTCAGCACACAAAAACTTCAGAACAACCAAACCACAGCCTCCAGGCACTTCTTTAAAATCTCCTCATGGATCTTGCTTCAAATGCCGAAAACTCAGCCACTGGGCCTCGGAATGCCTGCAGCCAAGGATTCCTCCTAAGCCTTGTCCTGTCTGTATGGGACCCCACTAGAAGTCAGACTGTCCAACTAGGATTACAGCCACTCCTAGACATGCTGGAACAAAAACCTCAGGTTCTCTGGCTGACTCCTTCCCAGATCTCCTCAGCTTAGCGGCTGAAGACCGACACTGCCTGATCACCTCGGAAGCCCCCTGGACTATCACGGATTCTGAGCTTCAGGTACCTCTTACAGTGGAGGGGTAACCCTTTTTAATCGATATGGGGGCTATCCACTTCACATTACCTTCTTTTCAAGGGCCTGTTTCCCTTGCCCCCATAACTGTTGTGGGTATTGATGGCCAGGCTTCTAAACCTCTTAAAGCTCCCCCACTCTGGTGTCAACTTGGACAACATTCCTTTATACACTCTTTTTTAATTATCCCCACCTGCCTACTTCTCTTATTAGGCTGAGACATTTTAACCAAATTATCTGCTTCCCTGACTATTCCTGGGCTACAGCCACACCTCATTGCTGCCCTTTTGCCCAATTTAAGGCCTCTTTTGCATCCTCCCCTTGTGTCTCCCCACCTTAATCCACAAGTATGGGATACCTCTACTCCTTCTTTGGCAACCGACTATGCACCCCTTACCATTCCATTAAAACCTAATCACCTTTACCCTGCTCAATGCCAGTATCCCATCCCACAGCAGGCTGTAAGAGGACTGAAACCTATTATCACTCACCTGTTACAACGTGGCCTTTTAAAGCCTACAAATTCTCCTTGCAACTCCTCTATCCTACCTGTCCAAAAACCAGACAAGTCTTACAGGTTGTTTCAGGATCTTTGCCTTATTAATCAAATTGTCATTCCCATCCATCCTATAGTGCCAAACCCTTACACTCTCCTGTCTTCAATACTCCCTTCCACAACTCATTATTCGGTTATTGACCTCTAGGACACCTTCTTTACTATCCCTTTACATCCCTCCTCCCAACCTTTTTTCATCTTTACTTGGACTGACCCTGACACCCACCAATCTCAGCAACTCACCTAGACTGTCCTACCCCAAGGTTTTAGGGAAAGCCCATACTACTTTGGTCAGGCTCTCTCTCATGACTTACTTTCTTTTCGCCCATCTACCTCCCACCTTATTCAATATGTTGATGACCTTCTTTGCAGCCCCTCTTACCAATCTTCCCAGGAGGACACTATCCTACTTCTTCAGCATCTCTACTTGAAGGGGCACTGAGTATCCATCTCCAAGGCTCAAATTTCTTCCCCTAGTGTTACATATCTCGGCATAGTCCTCCATCAACATACATGTGCTCTTCCTGCAGACCACGTTCAGTTAATCTCCCAGACCCCAATCCCTACCACCAAGCAACAACTCCTTTCCTTCTTAGGCATTGTTGGATACTTCCAACTCTGGATACCAGGCTTTGCCATCCTAACCAAACCACTTTACAAGCTCACTAAAGGCAATTTAGCTGATCCCAAAGACCCTAAGTCCTTTCCTCATTCTTTCATTCATTCTCTCAAAAAGGCCCTAGAAACAGCTCCCACACTAGCACTCCCTGACTCATCCCAACCTTTTTCCTTACACACAGCTGAAATACAAGGTTGTGCTGCTGGAGTTCTCACACAGGAGTCAGGCCCAAAATCTATAGCCTTTCTATCCAAACAACTTGACCTCACAGTTCTAGGCTGGCCCTCATGTCTACGAGTGGTGGCAGCTGCCACTTTCATACCTCTAGAGGCCTTCAAAATCACAAATCACAAGCTATGCTCCACTTACCCTCTACAGTTCTCAAAACCTTCAAGTGTTAACATCCTCCTTGCACCTTTCACACTTATTGTCTGCCCATCAACTCCTCCAGCTCTATTCACTGTTTATTGAAACCCCAACAGTAACTGTTGCCCATGGTGACCTCAAGCCTACTCTTATAGAAATAGACAACAGTATGGGTATACGGGGCCAGTTCCACATATTTGGCCACCAGACCAGCATCCAGGACAACATAGAGTATGCCGTTGGTTGTTAGAAGGCTTGGGACATTTCTCTTTGCCAGCTGCAGCTTAATCCAGGAGACAAAGATTATTTTACCTATTATCTCTCCTGCATAAGATCTGCAATCACAGCTATTGAACTTCTCCATTCAGACCGCCACTCACACCTATGGGAAAAGGATGATATAATAGATCATTGGCTTGACAACAGGAAATCCTATTCATACGATGGGAAATGGGGACAAAAAGCTTTGGTACATAAAACATTATTCCTAAGATGGCCAAACAGGAATAGCTCCAGTCTGGAGCTCCCAGCATAATCAATGCAGAAGACAGTGATTTCTGCATTTCCAACTGAGCCTCCACTGGTGATACCCAGGCAAACATCATCTAGAGTGGACCTCCAGCAAACTCCAACAGACCTGCAGCTGAGGGACCTGACTCTTAGAAGGAAAACTAACAAACAGAAAGGAATAGCATCAACATCGACAAAAAGGAAATCCACACCAAAACCCCTTCTGTAGGTCACCAACATCAAAGACCAAAGGTAGATAAAACCACAAAGATGGGTAGAAACCAGAGCAGAAATGCAGAAAATTCTAAAAATCAGAGTACCTCTTCTCCTCCAAAGGATCGCAGCTCCTTGCCAGCAATGGAACAAAGCTGGATAGAGAATGACTTTGATGAGCTGACAGAAGTAGGCTTCAGAAGGATGGTAATAACAAACTTCTTGTTTTGTTCGAACCCATCATAAGGAAGCTAAAAACCTTGAAAAAAGATTAGATGAATGGCTAACTAGAATAAACAGCATAGAGAAGACCTTAAATGACCTGATGGAGCCGAAAACCATGGCACGAGAACTATGTGATACATGCACAAGCTTCAATAACTGATTCAATCAAGTGGAAGAAAGGGTATAAGTAATTGAAGATAAAATTAATGAAATAAAGCCAGAGGAGAAGTTTAGAGGAAAAAGAGTAAAAAGAAATGAACAAAGCCTTCAAGAAATGTGGGACTATGTGAAAAGACCAAATCTGCATTTCATTGGTGTACCTGAAAGTGACAGGGAGAATGGAACCAAGTTGGAAAACACTCTGCAGGATATTATCCAGGAGGACTTCCCCAACCTAGCAAGGCAGGCCAACATTCAAATTCAGGAAATACAGAGAACACCACAAAGATACTCCTGGAGAAGTGCAACCCCAAGACACATAATTGTCAGATTCACCAAAGTTGAAATGAAGGAAAAAATGTTAAGGGCAGCCAGAGAGAAAGGCCAGGTTACCCACAAAGGGAAGCCCATCAGACTAACAGCTGATCTCTTGGCAGAAACTCTACAAGCCAGAAGAGAGAGAAGGCCAATATTCAACATTCTTAAAGAAAAGAATTTTCAACCCAGAATTTCATATCCAGCCAAACTAAGCTTTATAAGTGAAGGAGAAATAAAATCCTTTACAGACAAGCAGAAGCTAAGAGATATTGTCACCACCAGGCCTGCCCTAAAAGAGCTCCTGAAGGAAGCACTAAACATGGAAAGGAACAACCAGTACCTGCCACTGCAAACACATGCCAAATTGTAAAGACCATCTATGCTAGGAAGAAACTGCATCAGCTAACGAGCAAAATAACCAGCTAGTATCATAATGACAGGATCAAATTCACACATAAAAATATTAACCTTAAACATAAATGGGCTAAATGCTCCGATTAAAAGACACAAACTGGCAAATTGGATAAAGAGTCAAGACCCATCAGTGTGCTGTATTCAGGAGACTCATTTCACGTGCAGAGACACACATAGGCTCAAAATAAAGGGATGGAGGAAGATCTACAAAGCAAACGGAAAGCATAAAAAAGTAGGAGTTGCAATCCTAGTCTCTGATAAAACAGACTTTAAACCAACAAAGATCAAAAGAGACAAGGACATTACATAATGGTAAAAGGATCAATTCAACAAGAAGAGCTAACTATCCTAAATATATATGCATCCAATACAGGAGCACCCAGATTCATAAAGCAAGTCCTCAGAGACCTACAAAGAGACTTAGATTCCCACACAATAATAATGGGAGACTTTAACACACTGCAGTCAATATTAGACAGATCAACAAGACAGAAGGTTAACAAGGATATCCAGAACTTGAACTCAGCTCTGCACCAAGCAGATCTAATAGACATCTACAGAACTATCCACCCCAAATCAGCAGAATATACAGTCTTCTCAGCTCCACATCACACTTATTCCAAAATCAACCACACAGTTGGAAGTAAAGCACTTCTCAGCAAATGTAAAAGAACAGAAATCACAACAAACTGTCTCTCAGACCACAGTACAATCAAATTGGAACTCAGGATTAAGAAACTCACTCAAAACCACACAACTGCATGGAAACTGAACAACCTGCTCCTGAATGACTACTGGGTAAATAATGAAATGACGGTAGAAATAAATAAGTTCTTTGAAACCAGTGAGAACAAAGACACAACGTACCAGAATCTCTGGGACACATTTAAAGCAGTGTGTAGAGGGAAATTTATAGCACTAAATGCCCACGAGAAAAAACAGGAAATATCTAAAACTGACACCCTAACATCACAATTAAAAGAACTAGAGAAGCAAGAGCAAACAAATTCAAAAGCTAGCAGAAGGCAAGAAATAACTAAGATTAGAGCAGAACTGAAGGAGATAGAGGCACAAAAAAAAAAAACCTTCAAAAAATCAATGAATCCAGGAGCTGTTTTTTTAAAAGATCAAAAAAATTGATAGACCACTAGCCAGACTAATAAAGAAGAAAAGAGAGAAGAATCAAATAGATGCAAAAAAAATGATAAAGGGGATATCACCACCGATCCCACAGAAATACAAACTACCATCAGAGAATACTTTAAACACCTCTATGCAAATAAACTGGGAAACCTGGAAGAAATGGATAAATTCCTGGACACATACAACCTCCTAAGACTAAACCAGGAAGAAGTTGAATCTCCGAATAGACCAATAACATGTTCTGAAATTGAGGCAATAATTAACAGCCTACCAACCAAAAAAAGTCCAGGAACAGATGGATTCAGAGTCGAATTCTACCAGAGGTGAAAAGAGGAGTTAGTACCATTCCTTCTGAAACTATTCCAATAATAGAATAAGAGGGAATCCTCCCTAACTCATTTTATGAGGCCAGCATCATCCTGATACCAAAGCCTGGCAGAGACACAACAAAAAAAGAGGATTTTAGACCAATTGCCCTGACGAACATTGATGCAAAAATCCTCAGTAAAATACTGGCAAACCGAATCCAGCAGCACATCAAAAAGCTTATCTACCATGATCAAGTTGGCTTCATCCCTGGAATGCAAGGCTGGTTCAACATATGCAAATCAATAAACCTAATCCATCACATAAACAGAACCAATGACAAAAAACACATGATTATCTCAATAGATGCAGAAAAGGCCTTTGACAAACTTCAACAGCTCTTCATGCTAAACACTCTCAATAAACTAGGTATTGATGGAACATACCTCAAAATAATAAAAGATATTTATGACAAACCCACAGCCAATATCATACTGAATAGGCAAAAACTGAAAGCATTCCCTTTGAAAACTGGCACAAGACAGGGATGCCCTCTCTCACCACTTCTATAGTGTTGGAAGTTCTGGCCAGGGTGATCAGGAAAGAGAAAGAAATAAAGAGTATTCAATTAGGAAAAGAGGAAGTCAAATTGTCCCTGCTTGCAGATGATGTGATTGTATATTTAGAAAACCCCATTGTCTCAACCTGAAATCTCCTTAAGCTGATAAGCAACTTCAGCAAAGTATCAGGATACAAAATCAATGTGCAAAAATCACAAGCATTCTTATACACCAATAACAGACAAACAGAGAGCCAAATCATGAGAGAACTCCCATTCACAGTTGCTACAAAGAGAATAAAATATCTAGGAATCCAACTTACAAGGGATGTGAAGGATCTCTTCAAGGAGAACAACAAACCACTGCTCAACGAAATAAAAGAGAACGAAAATGAATGGGAAAATATTCCATGCTCATGGATAGGAAGAATCAATATCATGAAAATGGCCATACTGCCCAAGGTAATTTATAGATTTAATGCCAGCCCCATCAAGCTACCAATGACTTTCTTCACATAATTGGAAAAAACTACTTTAAAGTTCATATGGAACCAAAAAAGAGCCCACATTGCCAAGATAATCCTAAGCAAAAAGAACAAAGCTGGAGGCATCACCCTACCTGACTTCAAACTATACTACAAGGCTACAGTAACCAAAACAGCATGGTACTTGAACCAAAACAGAGAGATAGACCAATGGAACAGAAGAGAGGCCTCAGAAATAACACTATACATCTACCACCATCTGATCTTTGAAAAACCTGACAAAAACCAGAAAGGAGGAAAGGATTCCCTATTTAATAAATGGTGCTAGGAAAACTGGCTAGCCATATGTAGGAAGCTGAAACTGGATCTCTTCCCTACACCTTATACAAAAACTAATTCAAGATGGATTAAAGACTTAAATGTTAGACCTAAAACCTTAAAAACCCTAGAAGAAAACCTAGGCAATACCATTCAGGACACAGACATGGGCAAGGACTTCATGACCAAAACACCAAAAGCAATGGCAACAAATGCCAAAATAGACAAATGGAATCTAATTAAACTAAAGAGCTTCTGCACAACAAAAGAAACTACCATCAGAGTGAACAGGCAACCTACAGAATGGGAGAAAAATTTTGCAATCTACCCATCTGACAAAGAGCTAATATCCAGAATCTACAAATAACTTAAATAAATTTACCAGAAAAAAAAAAAACCATCAAAAAGTGGGCAAAGGATATGAACAGACACTTCTCAAAAGAAGACATTTATGCAGCCAACAGACACATGAAAAAATGCTCATCATCACTGGTCATCAGAGAAATGCAAATCAAAACCACAATGAGATACCATCTCACACCAGTTAGAATGGCAATCATTAAAAAAATCAGGAAACAACAGATGGTGGAGAGGATGTGAAGAAATAGGAATGCTTTTACACTGTTGGTGGGAGTGTAAACTAGTTCAACCATTGTGGAAGACAGTGTGGCAATTCCTGAAGGATCTAGAACTAGAAATACCATTTGACCCAGCAGTCCCATTACTGCGGATATGCCCAAAGTATTATAAATCATGCTACTATAAAGACGCATACACACATATGTTTATTGTGGAACTATTTACAATAGCAAAAATTTGGAACCAACCAAAATGTCCATCAATGATAGACTGGATTAAGAAAATGTGGCACATATACACACCATGGAATACTATGCAGCCTTAAAAAAGGATGAGTTCATGCCCTTTGCAGGGACATGGATGAAGCTGGAAACCATCATTCTCAGCAAACCATCACAAGGACAGAAAACCAAACACTGCATGTTCTCACTCATAGGTGGGAATTGAACAATGAGAACACTTGGACCTGGGGTGCAGCAAACCAACATGGCACATGTATACCTATGTAACAAACGTGCATATTGCGCACATGTATCCTAGAACTTAAAGTATAATATATATAAAAAAAAAAAAACCTTGTTCCTTCCCTGGCCTAAAAACTTATCATCACCTACATTAAAGCTAATATGCCTGATTACTGTTCTTAGCGAACTTATTTTATTAGGGCAATTCCAATCTCAAAAATATGCTAATTGGCACCTTGGTAGCCACATAAAAGTGTGCTCTAGACCCAAAACTTAGTGGACTAACTCATTATAAAATTAAATTTTCTTTAAGGTGTCCACGAGCAGTCCCTGGTCATGCTTGAAGCAGCCCTGAGAAACATCGCCTCTACCCACCTCCAAAAAAACCCAGAAGGAATTTATATTATTTATCTTTCCTTATGACTTTTTATTTTATAAATACAAGACAAGAAAGTCAACCCTTTGAGCCAGAGCTAAGCCACTGTAACCCCTGTGACCTGCAGGTATACATCCAGATGGCCTGCAGGAGCCAAGAAGTCTGGAGCAGCCAAAAAACCACAAAAGAAGTGAAAGAGCCAGTTTCTGCCTTTACTGATTAACCAACCCTACAACATTCCACCATTATGACTTGTTCCTGCCCTACCCTAACTGATCAATTGACGTTATGACATTCTTCTCCTGGACAATGGGTTTCATGATCTCCCCACCGTGCACCTTGTGACCCCCTCCTCTGCTGACTACAGATAACCACCTTCAACTGTAACTTTCCACTGCCTACCCAAGTCCTGTAAAGCTGTCCCTCTCCTATCTCCCTTCGCTGACTCTCTTTTCAGACTCAGCCCATTTGCACTCAAGTGGATAAACAGCCTTGTTGCTCATACAAAGCGTGTTTTAGGTGGTCTTCTACATGGACATGCGTGACATTTACTATCAGGCTCAAATATAATTTGTCATTTTATAAATTTAAGAAACCAAAAATAAACTTATGTTAACAATTAACATTTCAGTATTTAACCTTATTTTGGAAATGACTCAGACATTTAATGAGTATTTACTACTTAATTCAATATAACATATATTTAAGATTTCATTTATCCAAAAAAGGGATTCTTAAGATGATTTTTAAAGAGAGAAGTTTTATAAAACATAACCTTTTTTTAATCTGAGATGGGGTCTTGCTATGTCACCCAGGCTGGAGTTCAGTGGGGTGATCACAGTTCACTGCAGCCTCAAACTCCCAGGCCTAAGTGATCCTCCCATCTCAGCCTCTCAAGTAACTAGGACCACAGATGCTCACCATCATGCCCAAATAATTTTTAATTTTTTTGTAGAGAAGGGTCTCACTATGTTGCCCAGGCTGGTCTCAAACTCCTGGGCTCAAGCCATCTTCCTGCCTTGGTCTCCCAAAATGCAACCACACCTAGTCCATAATCATTGAAAAAGCTTACATATAAACTTTTACCTCATTCACATTCATCTAATTTACTCATCTTTAAAATTTATGTTTGAACCGTTTATAAAAATTGTAGGAGATGGGCCGGGCGCAGTGGCTCACGCCTGTAATCCCAGCACTTTGGGAGGCCGAGGCGGGCGGATCACGAGGTCAGGAGATCGAGACCATCCTGGCTAACATGGTGAAACCCCGTCTCTACTAAAATACAAAAATTAGCCGGGCGTGGTGGTGGGCGCCTGTAGTCCCAACTACTCAGGAGGCTGAGGCAGGAGAATGGCGTGAACCCAGGAGGCGGAGCTTGCAGTGAGCCGAGATCGCGCCACTGCACTCCAGCCTGGGTGACAGCGAGACTCCGTCTCAAAAAAAAAAAAAAAAAATTGTAAGAGACATTGAAGAAAACTAGCCATCATCTCAAGTTATTTCCCTGTTAACTATTTTTACAGTGTGCACATGTTAGGCAGTAGCCACCTAAGCAAGTACCCTAAAGTTAAATACATGGCTATTTTGTTGATCAGAAGACACAGCTGTTTTTGTTAAAGCAAAAATATTAAACTAGTCAGATTTACCCAAGTCACAGGCACTAAAAGGCATCTGAGTTAATTTCTACTTTTCTGATAAAATATTTTAAAGTGCTTACTTTTTTCTTTAAGCTATTAATTACAGTTCATTAATATATTTTTGGAGAGAAATATCACATACCTGTAACGCGTATGAACATACAGACACACAGACCGAAGCAGGTCTTAAAGCTTTTATAAGATTATTTACTTGTCAATGTTAAAATAGTTTCTCTCTCCATTTTATACTATAAATCTCCCAATCATCTGTTTCATTGTCCTAAATAATAATTAGGCAACCCTAAATTTGCACTTTCGAAGACACGACTCTTAGGTAAAACAAAGTAGAAAATTTACACCTCAAAGGCACAGAACTTAGATCTCAACATCATTACTTGCCCAGACAAAGAACAGCATAGATATAGGTTCAGTTGAGACAAAATGGCCAGGAAATCACCTTAAAGGTAAGGTTTATTATGTAAACTTTATACCCATGTCTTTACCATTGTAAAGTTTCTAGGAGTTTAAGTGAATAGAGGGAGAGGCCCTTACAAATGGAGGTTTTCATTATAGAGATAAATCTCTTTTACAAAAAGTTTCAAAATAGCCAGCCAAATGTCAAAAGTTGAATTTTTTGGACCATATAGTTGATAGGTAGTCTTTTCAATTTATCTTACTTGTTAGATTACTGACTTCAGGATGAAGCCCTTTAACTAACATGGCAAAAAGGCATTTTCTATGCCTGGATTCAAGGATAGAACTTGATTTCATATTCCCTACAATATAAATTTTCTTCTTTATCCAAAGGAGTGGTTGTCCTATAAAAGTGGGGTTGAAAATGGAAATAGTGGCTCTGGTGTCTACCCAGGTTGGATAACAACTGGTAGAAGGTTAGAGCAGCTCCCTCTAAGGCCCATCAATCCTGATAGTTAACGTGGAAATTATCAGGGAGTCAAAAGCCTGTTTTTAGGGACTTTCCTTGAAATTTTGGGAGTAGCCTCTTTTCCAGTGTCCTGGTTGTTTGCACCGATAGCAACTGCTGTTTTAGGCGTTGCTTATTGAAGAAGCACTCTGGGGTAGACCCAAAGGCCATTCTAGGTTGTTGGTTGGCATGGAGCTGAAACACATTAGAAATGGCTTTCAAATGCTCAATTGTGATTTTTCAGGCTTTGCTAGGCCTATACATGGACCAGATAGGAGCTTGTCTGGTAATACCATTCTGCCTCTTTTATCCATTTCTGGGTTTCCCCAGTTTTCACCAGTATGTGAATTAATTGGTAAAGATCAAATATCTTGAGGTCATAAATTTCAATTAAGACCCTGAATTCTTCAGAAATATTTTGAAGGCCTTCCCTAGATTTAGCAAAATTTTTAACTATGGCCCTGAGTTCTATTATCACCTAGGGAGTATAAGTCACTCTGGGATTATTTCCTGAATTTTTGAGTGGCTTTAAGCAAATTGTTTAATTGTGGTTTTATTTTGTTTTGTTTTGGTTTTGTTTTGTTTTCAGAGAAGAAAGCCAAGTCAGACCGAGAGTTAATAGACTAAATACTCAGGCAAAGTGGGATAGAGAGGAGCAGTAGGAATTCTGTCAGTTTTACTGTCTTTGATGTGGATGGTATCTTGCATTTTTTAGCTTTTTTGTATGTGTGTGATGGAGTCTCGCTCTGTCGCCCAGGCCGGAGTGAAGTGGTGCGATCTTGGCTCACTGCAACCTCTGCCTCCTGGGTTCAAGCGATTCTCCTGCCTCGGCCTCCTGAGTAGCAGGGACTACAGGCGCACGTCACTATGCCCAGCTAATTTTTGTATTTTCGGTAGAGACGGTTTCACCATATTGGCCAGGCTTGTCTCGAACTCCTGACTTCGTGATCTACCCACCTCTGCCTCCCAAAGTGCTGGGATTACAGGCATGAGCCACTGCACCCAGCCTTTTTAGCTTTTTATTAGTTCTTCACAATTAATTTTTAAAAATGTTAGAATTCTGTCTCTTTGAGGCTTCTGAATGCTATTAATAATTAGAACGACATTCTCTCTGCTAAATTTGAGAGACTTGAGATTCAAGTATACTTGTTAAATGAACAGCCTTATTCATCTGGAATGTTCTGTATAATGGCCCTGTAGTTCTGAAGTATCTTTAGTAAGATTTTGCCACTTTTGTAAATATTTGCAGCTTCCAAAGTCATAGTTCTTGGACATGAAAAAGGCAAGTACACCAGAAGGGGAAGTACTCAGATATTTATAAATTAAGGATCCCATTTTTATGTATGATCTTGGGTCTCTTAGAGCTGAGATGGTTTTAACTATAAGACCTCAGCATATAAGAAGAGAAAAAAATAAAGAGTCCCCCTTCAGTAATAACTACTTATTGTAACTGCCATCATTTACCTTAAAAACTGCAGATTTTTGGCCAGTGACTCATCAGTCACCACAAACCGAAAGGTCATGTGCCCTGCCACAGCACAAAGCAACCCTTGGGAACACACAGTCAAGTGCTCTTTCACTATATAAACTAACCCTTTGTACCCCAAAGGCCAAAGATATCAGGGAGCTCAAATGCAAAAGATAACAGAGCTCCAACCTGAGAGGAACTTACTTACGACTCTTGGAGCTCTATGAGAAACACAGAGGAATCCCTTCACCCCCACCCCTCCAAAAGGGATTATAGCATTTTTCCTTATTTTTCCTATGTTTCTCAGAAGGTCTCAGGCTTTTCAGCAGTCTCCTTCAGTTCCCTTTGTGGTCACCAGATTTGCCAAAAGACAAAATTACATGTTTAGTTTGAAGATCTTGACGAGCTTTATTGCAATTCTAGGATTGGGCAATGTCTCATTCCATAAAATAGAATAAGTGTCCCAAAGAGTTGAGCAGAGGGGATTCATTTTACAGACAGAGGGGGATGAAGAAACCAGAAGCAAAGAACAAAATGTGGACTGGTTCTTTGAAAGTCACTTCCCTTACAAGGTGAGAACAAGGAAACAGAACAATAGAGAAATAACAGATTTGTTAGCATCAGGTTACGTCCGGTTACTTTTGTTGTAAGGATTAAAACAGAGGGAACTTCGTTATCCTGCTCATTGAAGACTGAAACGGGTCTGCTTGGAACATTGGCTGTTATTGCTCTGTCCTGATTTTGGGGAAGATGAAATAATAACTTATTTTCAGTTTGGTGATATGGAACTTTGGCATGGGTGTCTCCATTTTGATTTTTAGTCTGGTCTGTTGGGGCCTAATACAAAACAATAGCCTTTCATAATTTTTACTTAACATTAGGAAATAAGACACTGTCACAAAGCTCACATCTTTATCAAATCTAAGGGTCTTTGGTCCATTGACCGTTCATGTTGCACTCCTTTTGACATTTTTCCCAGGCTGACTGTGAATTTAGCATTGTTCTGATTCTTTACTTGCAATAACAGCAGTTACTCTGCGACAGGCACTGTTCTCAGCACTTTTCACCCAGTAACTCATTTAATCCATACAAGGTCCTGTAATAAAGGGACTATGGTCTACAGCTTAAAGGGGCAGTACCTGTGCAAGGTTGGTGAGATCATTCTCCCAAGCTTGCACAGCAAGAAGGATCAGGATTTGAACTCAGACCCAGCACCCAGATGCTCGACCAATTAAGCCAGAGCAGCCATCAGAGCCCAAGTTCCAGAAAGTGTAGGGGAGAAAACAATAAATTTTCTCTTTCACCTTGCGTGAGTTTTTTTCTGAGCTTCTCTGTAAAAAAGACAAATTAACAAGAGAAAAACAAACAGAATTCTGATAAAATGTGTACTTATGGGAGACAACCCAGAGAAATGAGCAAATCTCTGCAGCAGATCTCAAAGAATTATCCTAGACCTCACCCTTAAGTACTATCCTTCTCTGAAACAAAGAGAGAAGGCTGAGGGGAATGATGCAATTAAGAAAAGTTGGCCATGGCCGGGCATGGTGGCTCACACCTGTAATCCTGGCACTTTGAGAGGCCGAGGCAGGCAGATCACGAGGTCAGGAGTTTGAGACCAGCCTGGCCAACATGGTGAAACTCCATCTCTACTAAACATACAAAAATTAGCTGGGCATGGTGGTGGGTGCCTGTAATCCCAGCTACTTGGGAGGCTGAGGCAGGAGAATCACTTGAACCCAGGAGGCAGAGGTTGCAGTGGGCCGAGATCATGCCACTGCATTCTGGCCTGGGTGACGGAGTAAGACTCCATCCCCCCCCCAAAAAAAAAGAAAAAGAAAGAAAAAGAAAAGTTGGCCAGGAAAATCACCTTTAAAGAAGCATAATATTTGATAACTAGATTTAAGTTGATGTCTTCTCTAGGGAATTAGTTCTTCTTTTCTTTCTGATGCAGAAAGGAGACACCCTTACAATGGAGGTTTTCTTTACAGACGTAAATTTATCTTGTGAAATGTTAACTCTGTTTTCAAAGCTAATTTGTTTTCAAAGCTTCTCTGTGTTTGCTATTTCCCAAAATAGCTCAAAATAATCCTTAGGCCAAAAAGGCATATTTTAGGGTAGTATGTCCTGAGCCCCATCATTAGTCATCTTTATTCCCCTGGCCAAAGGTCTCCTTGCTCGGGACAGGCAAAGACTAAAGGACAGAGGGAACTTTTTAATAATGAGAGTTTGCTGACATGCAAACACGTGCCAGCCACTTTCTGATAAAAAACAGAGAATACATTCCTGTGGCCCAAACCTGACATTTTAAGCCATTTGAGATACCCAATAGTCTAGAAAGAATGTTCCTGAGAACTAAAATGAAAGAAATGTCTCCAACCAAATTAGAGACTACTAAATGAATCTTATTAAGAAACCAAGTGGAAACCCCATCTCAGAGAACAAATTAGGACATCGAAATCAAATTGCCATCATTAAACCAAAAATAAAACTCTAAGTCCCTCAACCAACTGAATGGACCCCCTCCTCTCAGCCAAGGGCCTTCTAAAGTAAACCTGAAACACTAGTTCAGGCCATGATGGGAATAGGTGGTCAGGCATGTCTCATTACACTCTCCTCCCTATGGAATTCAGGCACATCTGACCAGCGTTTACATTCGAAGAGCAACCTTAAGATTGACAAAACAGACTCTTTGTAGCAGTAAGATATCAACGTGGCAGATAGCAGGCCCTGAAATAAATAGAAGTATTTTACCCCAAAATATATTTCTTTGACATATTTTGAAATGACCCTGCAAAGTTGTCTCTTGCGGGAAAAATCTACATTCTATAAACTATCCCCTTCCCTTTCCAGGTCTTTTTCATGATCCAGGAGAGAATTGAGAGTCTGGCACCTTTTTAAGTCTTATAAGAAACATTTACTATCTATTATCTCTGAAGCCTGCTACCTAGAGGTTTCATCTGCATAATAAAAACCTTGGTCTCCTCAACCCCTTATCTTAACTCAGTCACTCCCTTCTATTGATTCCAGGTCTTTAGATAAACTCAACCAATTGCCAATCAGAAAATCTTTTAATCCACCTAAGACCTGGAAGTCCCCCCATACCTTCGATTTGTCCACCTTTCCAGACCAAACCCATGTCATCTTAAAAGTACTGATCAACATCTTGTGTCTCCCTAAAATGTATAAAACCAAGCTGTAGCCTGACTACCTTTGGCACATGTTCTCAAGATCTCTTACGGCTATTTCATGGGCCATGGAAACTCATATTTGGCTCAGAATAAAACTCTTCAAATATTTTACAGAGTTGACTCATTTTGTCAATATCATGATTTGAGCAGGCAGCTCAAAGAGTAAATCCAATGAGGAAATAAGGATAAAATAATGTGTTCTGAGCACCTATTCTTTGTCAGGCTCTTTGCCTATGTTATCTTTTAAAATCTGCACAACACTGAGAAATAGGCAATATTCCTATTGGGGCACAGAAAACAAAACCCCAGCAGTCCAGAAATGCAGAGGAAACGTCTTCATATTTTACACAAGTCAAGGAGATATCACAAGCAAGAATGCCCTGCAAATGTTTCCCCAGTTTTCTGTTTAGTTCTGTTAGTTTCAGAGTAACAATATTATTAATCATATCTACCACTAATTGAGTGTTAGCCACATGCACCTGGCACTGTGCTAAGCGCTTTATTTCATGCGCATCCATGTGAAGAGACCACCAAACAGGCTTTGTGTGAGCAACATGGCTATTTATTTCACCTGGGTGCAGGTGGGCTGAGTCTGAAAAGAGAGTCAGCAAAGGGTGGTGGATTATCATTAGTTCTTATAGGTTTTGGGATAGGCGGTGGAGTTAGGAGCAATGTTTTGGGGGCAGGGGGTGGATCTCGCAAAGTACATTCTCAGGGGTAGGAAGAATTACAAAGAACCTTCTTAAGGGTGGGGGAGATTACAAAGTACATTGATCAGCTAGGGTGGGGCAGAAACAAATCACAATGGTGGAATGTCATCAGTTAAGGCTATTTTTACTTCTTTTGTGGATCTTCAGTTACTTCAGGCCATCTGGATGTATACATGCAAGTCACAGGGGATGCGAGGGCTTGGCTTGGGCTCAGAGGCCTGACATTCCTGCCTTCTAATATTAACAAGAAAAATAAAATAGTGTTGAAGTGTGGGGGCAGTGAAAATTTTGGGGGGGTGGTATGGAAAGAGAGAATGGGCGATGTTTCTCAGGGCTGCTTCGAGCGTGGTTAGGGGCGGCATGGGAACCTAGAGTGGGAGAGATTAAGCCGAAGGAAGATTTTGTGGTAAGGGGTGATATTGTGGGGTTGTTAGAAGAAACACTTGTCGTGTAGAATTATTGGTGATGGACTGGATACAGTTTTGTATGAATTGAAAAACTAAATGGAATAAGAGGAGAAAAACCGGTATAAAAGGTCTAAGAATTGGGAGGACCTAGGACATCTGATTAGAGAGTGCCTAAGGAGATTCAGCATAGTCCTGCCAGCAAAGATTATTTATTTACTTCAAGAGCTAAGAGTGGCAGTTTGGGGATAGCATGAGGAGATATCAGCTGTGATGACTTGGAGAAACAGTGTAAACTGGCAGTGTAAACAAGAGCAGGGCATGTATGAGTAGTTGAGAATGGTGAATAGGAGTATGACTAGACAGAAGATAGTAGGGATGGCAAGATTTTGGGGGATACAGTCTAAGTTGGTCCGGTGTCTGGAATGAGACTGGGGCCTAATAAAAAGGAGCTCAAATGGGCTGTACCTTGTAGCATTCCGAGGACAGGCCTGAATTCTGAGAAGCGAAAGTGGTAAAAGTATTGTCCAGTCCTTTTTAAGTTGGTGGCTGAGCTTGGTGGGGTGTGTTTTTAAAAGACCTTTAGTCCATTCTACTTTTCCTGAAGACGGAGGACTGTAAGGGATATAAAGGTTTCACTGAATACTAAGAGCCTGAGAAACAGGAATTATGTCTGACAGAAGGGAAGAAATGACTGCAGTGGCCTACTCAGACCCTGTAGGAAAGGCCTCTACCTACCCAGTGAAAGTGTCTACCTAGACTAAGAGGTATTTTAGTTATCTGACTCGGGGCATGTTGAGTAAAGCTAATTTGCCAGTCCTGGGTGGGGCAAATCGTCGAGCTTAATGTATAGGGAAGGGAGGGGGGCCTGAATAATCATTGAGGAGTAGTAGAATAGCAGATAGAACACTGAGAAGTTATTTCCTTGAGGATAGATTTCCACGATGGAAAGAAAATGAGAGGTTCTAAGA
Source organism: Hylobates moloch (assembly GCF_009828535.3). NCBI lineage: Eukaryota > Metazoa > Chordata > Mammalia > Primates > Hylobatidae > Hylobates > Hylobates moloch. Next base: position 55,622,841 of record NW_026652293.1, read on the forward strand.
GGCGGGCTAGTGGCTTGTACTATAGCATAGCCTGCCTTTGCTGGTGTGTGGCAATTAGGCCTGGTGGAACTGCCATCAACAAATCAAGTGTGATCAGGGTGAGGAACAGGAAAGAAGGAAATATGGGGAAATGGGGTGAATGTCAGGTGGATCAGAGAGATACAGTCATGGGGGTCAGGTGTGGTATCAGGAATAATGTGGGAGGCCAGATTGAAGTCCAGGCCAGGAACAATGGTAATTGTGGGACTTAACAAAGAGTGAGTAGACCTGAAGGAGCCTGGGAGCAGAGAGTATATGTATCAGGTATGAGGAAGAAAATAGATTTTGGAAGTTATGGGAAATGTAGAGAGTGAGTTGAGCATAGTTTGTGATTTTGAGCGCCTCTAAAAGTATTAAAGCAGTGGCAGCCACTGCACGCAGACATGAGGGCTAGGCTAAAACGGTAAGGTCAAGTTGTTTGGACAGAAAGGCTACAGGGTGCGGTCCTGGCTCTTGTGTAAGAATTCTGACCGCACTAACCATGCCTAGGAAGGAAAGGAGTTGTTGTTTTGTGAGGGATTGAGGTTTGGGAGATTAATTGGACACGATCAGCAGGGAGAACACGTGTGTTTTTATGTGAATTATGCCGAGATAGGTAACAGATGAGGATGAAATTTGGGCTTGACTGAAGTAATGGGGGCTGTCTGTGAAGCCTTGTGGCAGTACAGCCCAGGTAATTTGCTGAGCTTAATGGGTGTCAGGGTCAGTCTAAGTGAAAGCAAAGAGAGGCTGGGAGGAAGGGTGCAAAAGAATAGTAAAGAAAGCATGTTTGAGATCCAGAACAGAATAATGGGTAGTAGAGGGAGGTATTGAGGATAGGAGAGTATATGGGTTTGGCACCACAGGTTGGATAGGCAAAACAATTAGGTTGATAAGGCGCAGATTCTGAACTAACTTGTAAGGCTTGTCTGGTTTTAGGACAGGTAAAATGGAATGGTAAGGAGAGTTTGTAGACTTTAAAAGGCCATGCTGTAGCAGGCGAGTGATAACAGCCTTTAATCCTTTTAAAGAGTGCTGTGGGATGGGATATTGGCATTGAGCAGGGTAAGGGTGATTAGGTTTTAATGGGATGGTAATGGGCATGTGATTGGTTGCCAGGGAAGGAGTAGAGATTGGTTGTGGGTTAAGGTAGGGGGATACGAGAGGAAGATGCGAAGGAGGCTTTGGGTTGGGGAGAAGGGCAGCAATGAGATGTGGCTGTAGTCCAGGAATAGTCAGGGAAGCAGATAATTTAGTTAAAGTGTCTCAGCCTAATAAGGGAACTGGGCAGGTGGGGATAACTAAAAAGGAGTGCTTAAAAGAGTATTGTCTAAGTTGGCACCAGAGTTGGGGAGTTTTAAGAGGTTTAGAAGCCTGGCTGTCAATACCCATAGCAGTTATGGAGGCAAGGGAAACAGGCCCTTGAAAAGAAGGTAATGTAGAGTGGGTAGCCTCCATATTGATTAAGAAGGGGACAGGCTTACCTTCCACTGTGAGAGTTACCCGAAGCTCGGCGTCCATGATGGTTTAGGAGGCTTCCGAGGCGATCAGGCCGCATCAGTCTTCAGCTGCTAAGCCGAGAAGATCTGGGAAGGAGTCAGTCAGAGAGCCTTGGGCCAGAGTTCCAGGGGCTCTGGGAGTGGCTGCAAGGTGAGTTGAACAGTCCAATTTTCAGTGGGGTCCCACACAGATGGGACCCGGCTTAGAAAGAATCCCGGGCTGCGGGCATTCCTTGGCCTAGCGGCCAGATTTCTGGCATGTGTAGCAAGCTCCTCGGGGTGGAGGTTCTGGAGGAACACCTGGCTCCTGTGGTTCAGGTGTTTGGAAGTTCTTGTGTGCTGGAGATGTGGCTGGGGTTTGTCTCACAGTGGAGGCAAGGAATTGCAACTTTTTTCTATTATTGTACACCTTGAAAGTGAGGTTAATTAAGTCCTGTTGTGGGGTTTGAGGGCCAGATTCTAATTTTTGGAGTTTTATTTAATGTCGGGAGCAGATTGGGTAATAAAATGTATTGAGAGTAAGACGGCCTTTTGACCTTTTAGGGTCTAGGGCTGTAAAGCATCTCAGGGTTGCTGCCAAACAAGCCATGAACTGGGCTGGATTTTTATATTTGATGAAAAAGAACCTAAACGCTATCTGATTTAGGATAAAGAAAAAGGAGCATTAACCTTGACTATGCCTTTAGCTCTAGCCACCTTTTTAAGAGTAAATTGCTGAGCAGGTGGGGGAGGGCTAGTCACGGAACAAAACTGTAAGCCGCACCAGGTGTGAGGAGGGGAGGTGATAAAAGGATTATAAGGTGGAGGAGCAGAGGCTGAGGAAGAATTGGGACCTAGCTTGGCCTGGCGAGGAGGGGAGAGGTCAGATGGGTCTGTAGAAAAGGAAGATTAGAAAGACTCAGCAACGCTTGGGGTTGGGATTGAGGGGACAGGCAGGAGGGAAAGAAGGAAGATTTGGGACGAGTTCCATTAGGCACAGAGACTAGGAAGGCACTGATGTGTACAAGAATGCCTAGATGTCAGGCACCTCAGACCATTTGCCCATTTTATGACAAGAATTATTTAGATCTTGTAGGATAGAAAAATTGAAAGTGCCATTTTCCTGCTATTTGGAACTACTGTCAAGTTTGTATTGGGGTCAAGCGGCATTGCAGAAGAAAATAAGATGCTTAGATTTTAGGTCAGGTGAGAGTTGAAGAGGTTTTAAGTTCTTAAGAACACAGTCTAAGGGAGAAGAAGGAGGAATGGAAGGTGGAAGCTTGCCCATAGTGAAGGAGGCAAGCCCAGAGAAAAGAGTAGAGACATGGAGAAGGGGTAGGGGGTTCTTGCCCTCTAGAAAAGCAGAGAAGGGGTTGGGGCACAGAAATAAGGGATTGGGGTGCAGAGATATAAGAGATTGGGGTGTGGAAATAAGGGATCGGGGTGCAGAGATAAGAGGTCGGGGTGTGGAAATAAGCGATTAGGGTTCTTGACCAAATTTCATGCGCCTTCTTGTGTGTTCTTGTGAAGAGACCACCAAACAGGCTTTGTGTGAGCAACATGGCTGTTTATTTCACCTGGGTGCAGGTGGGCTGAGTCCGAAAAGAGAGTCAGCAAAGGGTGGTGGATTATCATTAGTTATGATAGGTTTTGGGATAGGCGGTGGAGTTAGGAGCAATGTTTTGAGGGCAGGGGTTGGATCTCACAAAGTACATTGTCAGGGGTAGGGAGAATTACAAAGAACCTTCTTAAGGGTGGGGGAGATTACAAAGTACCTTCTTAAGGGTGGGGGAGATTACAAAGTACATTGATCAGTTAGGGTGTGGAAAAAACAAATCACAATGGTGGAATATCATCAGTTAAGGCTATTTTTACTTCTTTTGTGGATCTTCAGTTACTTCAGGCCATCTGGATGTATACGTGCAAGTCACAGAGGATGTGATAGCTTGGCTTGGGCTCAGAGGCCTGACACTTTATATGCACCATTTCAATGAATGCTTGTAATTACAATGTGAATTATTATTATTTATTATTAACCTTATTTTACAATGAGACAACTTATGAAGGAGAAAATTTATAAATAACTTGTAATTTATAAATGAAACTTGTAAATGAGGTCATTTGTAAATGAGAAAAGGCTTATAATGGGAATATCAGGGCTCTGTGCCTCCATTAAACATCTGAATCTAAAGTAAAATTCATCTTCTTAAGCGAAAAATAAATTAACAATACAAATTAACATGGATGAGGGGGTCAGAAATGTTTATGATCAGGCAAGAAAAGAGCTAAAATGTTCAGGGTGCTGTGGAAGAATTAAGTAAATTTTTCTGGGAATCCATGTGGGTAGCTGGAAATCACTGATCTAAACCAGGATGGTGAGAGTAAGGTAAGTGGTCTCTAGCCCTTGAGGACTAAACTCTGATTTTTTTTTATCTTGCCCAAATTCCTATCTAAGGGGTCTGGGGAGTCATGCCCTACAAATCATAAATTCTCATTAGAGGAGTTTTATTTAACCCTATATATAATGATTTACTTTCCAACCTGACTCTGGCATAACATTAGGGGACAAAGATAAAATCAAAATATTTTACCCCAAAACATGTTTCTTTGCCATATTTTGAAATGGCCCTGCAAAACTTTTCTTTGTAGGGGAAAATTTGCATCTATAAAGAATCTCTATTAACATAGCTAGATCTTTTTCTTCCAGACTCTCCCAGTCCTAAAGAGATTAACTAAAATCTGAATAGGAAACATTTGTCACCTATTGTCTCTAAGGACAGCCACTATAACACTTCAAAAAGACTTTGGTCTCCACAGTCTTTATCTTAACCAGAACATTCCCTTTCTATCTATCCCAGGTCTTTAGACAAACTCAATCGTCAACCAGAAAACATTTAAATTCACCTATAGCCTGGAGGCCCCCCACATTGGAGCTGTTCCGCCTTTATGGACCAAACCAATGCATTTCTTAAATGTATTTGATTGATGTCGCATGCCTCTCTAAAATGTATAAAACCAGGCTGCACCCAGACTACCTTGGGCACATGTTCTCAGGACCTCCTAAGGGCTGTGTCACAGTCCATGGTCACTCATATTTGGCTCAGAATAAACCTCTTCAAATACTTTACAGAGTTCTACTCTTTTCGTCAACACCCTGTAGATCCTCTCCCACCTAGAGCTGGCCTCTCCCAGTCTTTGTGGAGGGCCAGGAAGCATTGGTTGGAGAGGAGAGGAGAGCAGAGCAGGGGGTGGTTTGTGGCGTAGAGCAAAACTGGAGCTCCTCTCTTTGAATGCAAAATACAATGTTGGATCCTTTAGTCCATCTGTGAATCTATATTAAGCACTTGATGAACATATTTTAATATATTTTTTATTACAGTAAAGTTTTATACAAGCATATTTCACTGACTTTACATACAAAGTTCTTATATTTTAACATCTCTTGATGATGTCATAATTATAATTGGCAGCATCTTTTCATTTTTACTAGTACCTATGATGATGATGGCATCTTATTCAATATCTGCTCTATAACAATTGAAATATCTAAGTGAAAGCCAAGGGTTTGGAAGAATTGATGTCCTTTAGTACTAAGGAGTAATAGACGGAGAGATCTGATACATCATGGCGTGTGTGTGTGTGTGTGTGGTTGGGAGTGTGGGTGGATAAGTATATGTGCATATGCTTATTGGGTAATGGCAGGGGCAGGTCATGGGAAAGGGAGGTGCAGAATCCAACTTGGGTAAACTTGTTTTTTTCTAAGGTAGTCCAGCAGATAATTCAGTGAGAACATATTTTGAGTGACACCTACAGTGAGTATTTGCAGTAGGATCAAACAATTAAATAAAGAATTAAATAGAAAGCAGCACAGAGTGATTTTTTAAAACATGCCTTCAAAACAGTCAACAACATAGTAAAGCAGAATTAAAGCAAATGAGGCTCATCTAGCTTGCTTTTCTCAACAAAATTGGAGTAATTAAGTACAAAGGTAGTATGATAAGAAATTACACAAAAATAGGCAGATACAGACCAAAATTGCTTCCCCAGAATTCTTTCTCAGACTCCTGCTACCCTGCGCTTTTCTGCTCCCCAGCCTCTCTCTCCCCCTAACCTAACTTTTCTGCTAAATATTTTCTGACTTTTGTCTCCCTCCTGTGCCTATACATTTTTGTAGCTTTTCTGAGCTCAGGCTTCAGCCCTTTTTTTCCTTCAGTAGAAACAACGTGGTACCCTGAGGCACCATATCCTATAGAGCCCAAAGCTTGGTGTTATCATTGGCCAACTGTGGGTTCTAGTCAAGTTATTTAGTCTCTCTGAGTGTCACCTGTCCCATCTTTTAAAATGAGTAAAATAATACCTACCTTAAAAGGTTTTAATGAAGTTTAGAGATATTCCTTCTAAAATTCCTACCGCCAGATGGCTGCTTCATAAAATAGAGCCCTAGGTATCAATAAGCCTTCAATCCCTTCCTCTAAAACCCTTTGCTAATCTTAAGTATCATTTTTCCTTCCTTTCACAACACTACAGTATTGTATTTTTACTTTTTTAACTGTGATAAAATACACATAACATAAAATTTACCATCTTAACCTTTTTTTTTTTTTTTGAGATGGCGTCTCACTCTGTCGCCAGGCTGGAGTGCAGTGGTGTGATCTCAGCTCACTGCAACCTCTGCCTCCTGGGTTCAAGCGATTCTCCTGCTTCAGTCTCCCGAGTAGCTGGGACTATAGGCACACACCACCACGCCCAGCTAATTTTTGTATTTTTTAGTAGAGATGGGGTTTCACCATGTTGGCCAGGATGGTCTCGATCTCTTGATCTCATGATCCTCCTGCCTCAGCCTCCCAAAGTGCTGGGATTACAGGCGTGAGCCACCATGCCTGGCCCATCTTAACCATTTTTAAGTGTACAGTTCAGTAGTGTTAAGTATATTTACCTTGGTGAGCAACCAAGCTCCAGAACTTTTTCATGTTGCAAATCTGAAACTCCATACCAAGAAAATCACAATTTCCTATTCTCCCCTCCCCACTCCGAGCCTTTGGCAACCACCATTCTACTTTCTGTTTCTATGAATTTGACTACTCTAGGTACCTCACGTAAGCCAATTTACATAACTTTTGTCTTTTTGTAACTGACATATTTCACTAAGCATAATGTCCTTAAGGTTGATCCTTGTTGTAGCACATGTCAGAATGTCCTTCCTTTTTAAGGCTGAATAATATTCTATCTGTTTGCATAGACCACATTTTGTTTATCTGTTCATCCTTATTGGATATTTGGGTTGCTTCCATCTTTTGACTGTTGCAAATAATGCTACTATGAACACGGGTGCACAAATCTTTTCAGCCAGGTGCAGTGGCTCACACCTGCAATCCTAGCAATTTGGGAGGCAGAAGGATTCCTTGAGCACAGGAATTTGAGACCACCCTGGGCAACAAAGTGAGACCCTATCTCTACAAATAATAATAATAATAATAAATAGCTTGGCATGTTGGCATATCGCAATTACTAGGAAGGCTGAGGTGGGAGGATAGTTTGACCGGAAGAGGTCACACCACTACACTCCAGCCTGGGTGACACAATGAGACTCTATCTCAAAAAATAAAAATAAAACTAATCTCTTTGAGACCCTACTTTCAATTATTTTGGGTATATACCCAGAAGTGGAATTGCTGAATTATATGGTAATTCAACATTTAATGTTTTGGGGAACGGTCGTACTCTTTCCTGTAGAAGCTGTGCCATTTTGCATTTCCACCAACAGTGTGCAAGTGTTCCTACTTTTCTACATCCCTGCCTGCACTTGTTGTTTTCTTTTTCTTTCTTTCTTTCTTTTTTTTATAGTAGCAATGCTAATGAGTATGAAGCAGTCTCACTGTGGTTCTGATTTGCATTTCCCTAATGCTTAGTGATGTTGAGCATCTTTTTATGTGGTTGTTAAACATTACTATATTTCTATAGTTTTATATTTAGTTTTAACACCATCACTTCAAATACAAAGTATTTTTGAACGCATTCACTTTAATTCCTTAAATTTCCTCTTCCAAATTCCTTATTTTAGTTCATTTCTTGCTTACTCAGACTAGAAACTTGACCATCATTTTCATCATCTATTACACTGAATGACTCTTCAAGTCCTCACATTTCTGTTTTTGTGATGATTCTTGTACACATTTTCCTCCACTTGGGCTGTCACCTACCTCATCCAGAAGCTATTTCCTCACACTTAGACACTGCAATGGCTTCCTATGCACCATGACTTATTTTTCTCCACCAACTCCTATTCATCTTGCACACTGCTGCCAAATTAATCTGTCTTTAATATACCACATTTATTCTGAAATTAGTGTTATGAAGAAATTGTGATAACTACTGCATACTCCAGAGGTTCTTAGATTTCTCTCCCATGGAATGTTTGTCTCCCCCAAAGCAGAAGTACTCTGTTGATAAAATTAAGTAATGGTAGCCTTTCTCTAAATCATAGAAAAATTAAATTGATGGCTAATTTCTTTTCAATTTTAGGCTTTTCTCCTACTTTTATTTATTTAGCCTTTTACACTTGCCATTGTTTGATTGGTGGCAGGTCCTGGCAGATAACATTATAAGAAAATATATACATATATATTTGAAATTAATTGAAAAGCTCGGAAGTCATTAATCATATCTAGTTGGGCAGCTTGGGATTTTTGCCACTGTCATCATAGCTATTTATTTTGTTAATAAACATATGTGTATAGTTTCCTACTAGATAAATATATGAATACTATAGTCATATTTTTAGCTGAGAAAATTTTTACACTTCATAAGGAACTAAAAGTATCTACATTAGTAATCCCTAATACTAACATGATTCTCAGATTCTCTGTCATCTGACAAATTTGAAAACCAGTGATCCAATAATTGATCCTGGACTCCTCAACTTCTAAAGGCAGTCTCCCTAAAGGGATATCCTAAAGATGTTTATGATTTTCACATTTTGAGAGGGTGAGGAAGGGGGGAAGCAGGTGTTGCCAATGTCGGGAGATGATTTTCCACAGAATTTTCTTATGAGAATCTCCCCTTGTAAAATAAAAGGAAGTCACAGGCATTATGTTCAGGGTTAGATATTGAATATAATTTTACAAACAATGTATGAACAATTAGAGAAGGGTCTGTTATGGCCTGTAAGATCCTAGGAGACATCTGTTTCAATTTGTGTGTATCTCACATAAGATAAAGCAAATGAGACAATGTTATTACCTTCCATCCCCTATCCATCTGCTGATACTAGGGAATGAGCCAACTGATGACCCCACCATCCTGATGTCACAGCACAGGACAAGGTGGGTCAGTCTTGAGCCAGCTTTGCATGGGTGCGTGGAAAAATGTGACCCCGGTTACTGGCTTGGATGGCTTTACAGTTATATTTTTCTCATACAATAAGCAAAAATTTTACAAATTTTGTTTGCAGACCACAACCAATATTCTTCTTGAACCCTCTCCCTGAATAAGGACCTTTGCAAGAGGGTCCAGGACATTTGCATCATCGTTCAGTGAGAGCTGTAAACACAGCACCTGCCTTTGACCACATCCATCTGGAAGAACCTGAGAGATAATCCATTTTATGAAATTTTCCCTACCCTGAAATGGGAGAATGGTAGGTAAAGTAGTGGCAATCCCTTCTTCCTTTTCCTTCCGTGTGTGTGTGTGGGGTGTGTGTGTGTGTGTGTGTGTGTGTGTGTGTGTGTGTGTGATGTAAAGAATGCAAACTTCAGGTAAAATATGTGAGCAGCTAGGGAAGGTTTGGATGATTCAGCTCATAAAACATTCCGCATCATTCTCCAAGGTGTATACTTCCTCCGTATCTAAACTTTCACTATCCCCAACATTCACTGCGGCTAAGCCAGTCTCCTCCTTGTCCCTGGAACACATGACAACTCTATACCACACCACCTCCATGCCTTTGCTCATGCTGTGTCTACACCAGCAATCATATCCCAGTCCTTGCTCCCTTCTGCCTCTCCAAATCCCATATATCCTTCCGCCAGAAAAACTTCTTGTATTATTCCAGTCCTCATATATCTTACTATTTCAAAAAAAAGTCCCTCTGTATTCAGAGCTACTCCTTTATTGTGCTAACACAGCACAATATGATTCCATATTAACTGATTCATTCATTAACCAATATTTAGTGGGTGCCAGCCATTTCCAAATAATTCTGCTAAATTCTCAGTTTTTACTGTGCTCAAGCAGATAAGTACACAAATAAGTATTACATAGACTAGAAAGTGAACATACATGAAAAAGCTGTGGCCATTCAGAAAAGAAGGCAATGAACTCTAACTGGAAGGATCAGGAAAGACTTTGTGGGGGTGACTTTTTTGGTGGGAATTAAAGGATAGGAATGTTTGGAGGTAAAGAGTAGGGAATTCCAAACTCAGGAAACTATCTGCAGGATGCATCTTGCTGGCAATACTTTGCTACAAAGCTGCCTGAAGAGGTGTCAAGGAAAGCTGCTGGTTTCCATTTGCAGTGAAATCTGTATACTAGAAAAGCTACCTGTATTGTAGGAACCAAGTTCTGGAGAAGCTCCTGGGCTGCTAGAACTGGGTATTGGAGAAACCAGGTATGCTGAAGGAGGTTGATGAAACAAACACACTGGAATCAGAAAGAAAATCCCCTTCCTCCTGCACTATTCCACCAATGCCTTCTACTGACAAAGCTTAACATTATGTCAGCTGACTTAGGAGAAATGTTTGCAGGGTCCAGCTGCATTATCCATGGAATGGGGAATGAAGGATGGAGTTGGAGCTGAAAGAAAATAAGCTGACAGCTGGCACAGTAAAGTATTTGGCTCCACAGTCTCTACGTACACCCTTCTATACATATTTACCCTTCTATGCAACAATGAAACAACTCTATATTTCACCTAAAAACATATAGCTGTCTTAAAACGTAAAGAAGTCCTCAGCTTTGCTTTACAATGAGGAGATGCACAGTCTCAGTTGTCATTATTTCTATCATTGGCTATATATTAAATATTTCTAAAATCCTGTCACAGTCTCTGTTACCTAAAAATAAATTTGTAAAATTAACCCCCAAGAACTTATATGTAAAATAAAAACGAGAAGAAGAAAATGGTTAGCTTACATGAGGGTTCTTCAAAAAGTTCACAGAAAATGTGTATTTTATATATATATATAAAAGATGTGTGGATTTCAAACATTTTTGGCACAAAAGTAAATTTGTGCTAACTTGTTATAACATGCCTGAGCAGAATCTAATTTGAACCACTAAGAAGGATAAGGCATCCATTTGAAAAGGACTCCTACATTGAAACGTGAATTCTGCTAAAATTGAAGCAAGAACAAACAGCAAATTTATGATGAAGTTTGGGTAGAAGAATGATGAAATTATTGACGCTTTATAAAAAGTTTATTGGGACAATACCCCAAAGAAATCAGCAGCTTAAAAATAGATAACTTATTTTAAGAAGAAACAAGATGATGTTGAAGATGAAGCCTGCAACAGCAGACCATCTACATCAATTTGGGAGGGAGAAATTAATCTTGTTCATGCCCTAACGGAGGAAGACTGACAATTAACAGCACTAACAGTAGCCAACACTGTAGACATCTCAGCTGGTTCACCTTACACAATTCTGAGTGACAAATTAAAATTGAGCAAACTTTCCACTCAATGGGTGCCAAAACTATTGCACCCAGGTTAGCTGCAAATAAGAGCAGAACTTTCAATTGAAATTTTAAACAAGTGGGATCAAGATCCTGTAGCATTTCCTTGAAGAATTGTAACAGGAGATGAAACATGACTTTACAGTATGATCCTGAAGACAAAGCATAATCAAAGCAATGGCTACCAAGAGGTGGAAATGGTCAAGTCACAGCAAAAGCAATGAGCAATGAGCAAAGGTCATGGCAAAGTTTTTTTGTGATGTTCAAGGTGTTTTGCTTGTTGACTTTCTGGAGGGCCAAAAAACAATAACATCTACGAATTATGAGAGTATTTTGATAAAGTCAGTCAAAGCTTTAGCAGAAAAACCCAGGAAAGTTTCATCAGCGAGTCCTTCTTCACTGTGACAATGTTCCTACTCATTTTTCTCATCAAACAAGGGCAATTCTGCGAGATTTTCCATGTGAAATCATTGGGCATCCACCTTATAGTCCTGGTTTGGTTCCTTCTAACTTCTTTTTGTTTCTTAATCTTAAAAAACTTTTTACCTTAAGTTAAAGTATATAACTATTTAAGATTTCCTAATCTTAAAAAAATTTTTCTTCAGTTGATAATATGAAAAAGATTGCATTGACATAGTTAAATTCCCAGGACCCTCAGTTCTTTATGAATGAACCAAATGGCTGGTGTCATTGTTTATAAAAGTGACTTGAACTTAACGGAACTCATATTGAAAAATAAAGTTTATATTTTATATTTTTATTTGTTAATTTTATTTTTCCACAAATTTGGAAGTCCCTTGTATGTACAATAAGATAAATATGCAAAGTGACCATGGTCTTCATTTCTATAATTGGTTAAGATGCTATTCGTAATTGATATCTATGGTTAAAATGCTATTCATAATTGATATCTATGATTTTCTTTTTCCGTAATCCATTTTACATTTTCACCTTTCTCAGTCAGAACTTCAGCTGTTTGGGGTTCTTTACCTGGTAGAGTGATCCAAACCTTCATTCTTTAAGGGTTCACTTGTTGTTCTGCTTTTTCTGCCTTTTTTTTTTCTTTTTTGCTATAGTTTTTCATTAACATTTACTACTGTGCATAGTGGTATTAAAAGGTACCCAGGAGAATTCTCTTTGCCTCTGCTGTGAGCAGTGGCCTGTTTCCCTTGGTAAATTGGGACCAGTTCTTTCAGCCAGTAGGATGACCTCTTTTTCTGCCTGTTGGTTCAGTAGCACAAGGATCCTAAAGTGGCCACGTGGCAACCTCATCTTCCAATTTATTGGAATTATTGTTGTATCTCCTGGTGGAAATGTTTTCTCTCTAGGTCCTAAAACTTCCAAACAAGCAGATCTCACAAATAGCAGAAAAAGAAGCAAAAAATTCTGCAAGTGGGTTCTTAGGTGTAATGGTGAATACAAAAAGTACTAACCAAATAGTTAAAACATTGAAAAAGATAAACAGGAGTTTATCAAAATTTAAAACTTGCTCTGTGTGAGACACTTATTTAAAAAATGAAGAGACAAGACACCAGCTGTGGGAAAATATTTGCATTTCCCTCATTATTAATGATGTGGAGCACTTTTCATAACTTATTGGCCATGTTTTTTTTTGTGAATGCCTGTTATTTTAATTGGATTTTAATCTTTTTATTACTGAGTTATGAGTGATTTATATATTCTAAATGCACATCGATTGTCAGATATATGTGTTACGAATATATTTCTCAATCTGTGGCTTGAGATTGTGGCCTATTTATTTTTTAAAGTCTGTTTTTACTAGCAAAAGTCTTGAATTAGAGTCTGGACTTACTAAGTTAAAGATGTTTATTAGACATCCAGTTGGAGATGTAGGCTAAGCAGTTGGATGTTAGAGTCTGGAGTTCAGGGTTGAGATCCAGGCTGTAGCTGCACTTGAGGGGTTCTCAGAATATAGATGGATTTTAAAGCCATCAGATTGGATGCTGTCATCTAGGGAATGGGTACAGATAATGAAGAGAAGAAGGACTGGCTCTGCATTCTAGGACACTCCAACATTAAGAGGTTGAGAGAAGAAGAAAATCCAGCCAAGGGGACTAAAGATGTTGACAAATAAATAGGAAAATAATCAAGAAGGTGTGGTGTCTTAGAAGTGAAACCAAGAAAATATTTCCAAGAGGAGAGAGAGATCAGTAGTGGCAAATGCTAGTAAAAGGTCAAGTATGGTCACGGCTAAAAACCGACCCTTGGGTTTGGATACATGGAGGTCATAGAAGGCCTTGATAAGAGCAGTTTTGATTACTAATGGGGCATAGTATCTAACATGGAGGAAGAAACCAGAAAAGGGCTGGGTTATTTTGAGCGATAAAATAGAGGTCTTGATTCAATCAAAGAATAATTTTAGGGAATGTGAGAGCTGTATGAACAGAAAATTGTCAAAGACTTTAACTCTCAGAAGTTAAGTCATTCTGGTTCATGACAGTTTTGAGGGTGTGGCTATGGGTTTGCTTATCTGGTACAAATGGAACTGAAGAACTTCAGAGTTGAGGAGTTTAAATACCTGTGAAACCCAGGTACATACAGACATTGATGTTGCCCAAGGGAAAGGCAAGAGGTGATGAGGAACAAGCCCTGAACCTGGAAAAGCAAGATATGTTCTGAGAGTGGATGGAGGGCTAAAGGACTACGATGCACTATTTAACCACCAGCCAAAATACACACTAGTCACTTTTTTTTCTTCCTATGATCATGATTGAACATGTAAGGAATAAAGCAGCTGTTCAGAATTTTAGGGATTTACCAAAAAGAACAAATGGGCCCTGTCATGTGGGCTGTGTCATGCCATTCCTCAATGAGCTGAGATAAGTGATTCATGGGTATGAGTCACCATGACATCTGTCACATTGGATCTCTAAAGATGGTATGGATTTGCATTGAGATGACCTTGCTTTTTAGGGCCCTGGGTGTAGGGGTGTGTGTGTATGTATGTGTGTGTGAGACCATAGCATCACGAACTAAAGAATTTGAAACTTTCTGATTTAAAATATTTAGAGAAGAAAACATTCCAGATGAGACTGAATGCTCAGATTCAACTTTCATTTTTGTCTTGATAACAAAGAGATATTAATACAACCTGATTCCTGAGCCATCCTCTGAACTCTTACTGAGGCCCACAGCAGTGTTTCAAGTAGATACATGGTGGTATCTTCACAGTTTAAGACAAAAATACAATACCCTCTGTTTACTTTGCCTTGGCATTCATTTTAGTTCCCTAGGTCCAGGAATTTACATCCTATAGAATCCCAAAGCAGTGTCTGGGACCACAGGAAATGTCAAATCAAAGAGATAAATGATCAATGTCAGGTGCTTACATAAAAACCTTTATCACATGAAAATGAAACGTGGGCTGCTGGGCTTTGGATGAGACAGATCAAGGTTTCAGGATCAACTCTGCCACAGATCTGCCTTGAAAACTTAAGCTAAGATTTTACCTCCACTGAAATTCTGAATCATCTTTTGTAAAAATAGAAATAATATTACTCAATTTAAAGGATGGTCATAATTAAATGAACAGACTTAAATGAAATCCTCTGACCCAGGCTCAGGAAATACTGATTTCTTTCCCTTCCTCCTATCTTCCCTTCATCAGTAAGAGAGAAGCCTATTTGAGTGTCAAAAACTGCCTCAAACCCAAAAAGACAATGCATTAGAAAATGCCCTGGAAATTATAAACTATATCATTGTGTCATGCTAATTAAAAAGTGCCTAAGCTGCCAGTAGGCCCAGGTTGGGTTCAAGTCTACAATTCACAATTTATTGGATGTGTGACTGTTGCTAATTAATGTGCTTAGCCTCAGTTTTCTCCTCTGTAGAATGGGATAATGGCCCCTATCTCAGATGGTGGTCAATGAAAAGTTTCAATCACAGAATGTGTATAATGTGCTCAACAAGGTTTTTATCATGTGGTAGCATGTACTCAAAAGCTGTTAGCTAGAAGATCCACCTTTTAACAATCTTGGTTATGATCTAATTCTACACTTTTTCCCAGAAGTAATAGGGAAAGTTAAAGGGAAGGTAGAGGAACAAAACAGTTTTAGAGGTCTTGCTCTTGTCTTGGTAATAGAGAAGCCCATTCTAAACACCTACCACTTGCCCTCCACCTCATCTGGCAATACCACTTCTAGAGAGCACAGATTCCACCGTCACTGTGACAATGAACAGGTGGGTGTGGGGAGGGGCTCTCAGAGATGTTCACACACACACACACACACATGCACACACACCAGCTTGGAAACCCAGGACAAAACACCCAAAAGCCCCTCAAAAATGAAAAAAAAAAAAATTGGTCCAGCCAATTTTGGTGAAAAATTTCTGAGTTTCAGAACAATTGTAGAAAAAAGCCTGGGAGGCTACAAAGCACCAGGCAGCACCTCCAGACCAAAGGGAATGGCCAAGCCCTGGGTATGCTGTGGAGAATCGGGTCTGCAGGTGCTCAGCACCAGGGTGCATGGTGGTGCTTCTCTTCCCTCTTAACCCCACAGCTCTGGGATTCTACAGAAGTATAAATTGAAGGGTGAGAGGTCTTCTTGGGTTTTTGGCAGGGAGCTTCTAGTTGTGGTTTGTTTAGTTTTTAAAGATAAAAATAGTAGTGATATATGTATATGGGGGTGTATTTGTGTGTAATGGTAGTTAAAGATGCTGTTGAAACACTTTGAAAGCTTTGCTAAACTAAACATAGTTGACCTTTCCTCTACCCGTTCCTACAACACGAAGGTTCTAACTCAATAATTCTGTTGAGAGGTCTGGACGTAAGTCTTTGGAAAAAGAGTTCAATTCTTTGAGACCTTGATTCGTGAGACTCCCCAGGCAGCAGAGAGAACCAGTAAAAGAATATCAGCAAAGCCATCTCTACCTACCTCCAGTTTGTTTAGAAGCAGAAAGTTGAAGTAATCCAGAACTCTTCCATGCAGGGCAGGAGCATTCAATCTACAACAGGCTTCCAAGTTACCCATTATGTTACCCATTAATATTTTGCTAGTCTCAATACTCTCTTTTCTTTCTTATTTCCCTGCTTTGCTTTAATCTTCCCTTTGTTTTTTATTCTTTCCCCTTTCTCTGCTTCCTATTAGCCTCTATGATATTTGCAGGGCTGGTCAGCATAATATTAAGGAAGTTGTTTTTGCCACTGCTCTATTTTAATGCCCTCCCACCAGGGTTCCCTCAGGGGCCCTCCATTGCACCTTAATTGTGATGCTCTTTAGTTGCTGGTGTTTCCCATAGTATAGCAGGGAAGGGGCTCATCTGCTCCTGCTCTCTCTTTGCTGGTGACACACTGTTCTGCCCAGGCTGATCCCTGCCCCTCTTCCTGCCACCCTCATCCATGCTCACCTCCATTCTCATGTTCCTGCTTCCTGAGACACCATGGTGGAGAGCAGTGCTTCTCCAACTTAAGCTTGCACCAGAATCCTTTGGAAGACTTGTTGAAACTGATCACTGGACCCCCATCCTCAAGATTCTATTTCTAAATCTGAGTTAGAGCCCCCAAATTTGCTTTTCTAACAAATTCCCAGGTGATATAAAGGCTGCTGGTCCAGAGACCACACTTTGAGAACCACTGGTGGTGAGGAAAGAATGGACATGGGGGCCAACCTCTGCTAACTTTCATTTCTAGTTTAGCTGCTGATCAGCTGAGTGATCCAAGCAATTTATTTGTCCCCTGAGAGGCTTGGTTTTCTCAGTTATAAAAATATGTTGATAATAACCTTCCAGTACTGTTATTAAACAGGACATTGTCTTTCTGGTCTTCTCTGTGATAATCAGAATTTATTCAATAGGATCAGAAACACTGAGCTCACCTTATCAGCAATTGCTACTTATGCAGGCATTACTGGCCACCAATACCAATGTCATATGGTGACTGCAAATGTGTGGCCTGGCTCATATGGGAAACCACTTAAATATACAATCTCAGGATTCTCTCACCTTCCCCTGACACTTAGGCTTCCTATAAATATATAGTTTAAGTAGAGAAGGGAAAAAAGTCACTTTCATCTTCCTGGTTCTCACTCCCCTTCCTCCCTTATTCATGCCTTTCATTCTGGAATCATGTAGCTAATTCTAAAGGGCATATTTTGCCCTTAGAAGGTATGTGCAGGGCTTGCATTCCTGTGCTCAAAAGAGAGTGTGGTCTAATGGGTAGGAAGTGGGTGTGGAAGGAATGGTAGGTTCTATTTAAAGTCTCCCCACTGACTCATGGAGGCATCTAGGGAAATGGCTTAACTTCTCTGAGTCTTGGGTTTCCTCTTGTTAAAAGAAGGACAGATAACCCGTTCTTAGCAGGGTGCTTCTGAGGACAGAGAAGTTAGTGTTTGAGAAGCACTTGGAGGTGGGGAGCTATCTAATCATATAAATATGGAATCTAGAGATGCACATTCTTTCTCCACCTTCTCACAAGCATTATACAATGATTCTGTCCAGCCAGTTAGGCAGGTCAAGATCCCATCCTGACCCACCTGGAGGCTTACAGATGGGTAACATTTGGGAAAATAAAAAATTTTAAGCATTCCTGCCGGGCCTACATCTCATCTCCCCTGAGATGTGGGGTAAGGAGAAAGCAGGTGCAGGAGAGTCATGGCCCAGGAGTCTGAATATAAGCAGTCTCGGCCTGGCTGTTACCATCTTGAGGTCTTGAGCCAGAGCCTGCCCCACTCTGAGTTTAAAACTCTGATTATCTCTGACTCTGCTGCCAGCTCTTTGACACCCCAAGGTTCTATAGTCCTGAGTAGTGAGTCTTTTGGAAGTAAATAGAAAATAGCTCTTGTTTCCTACTAGGAGATCACAATTCCACCTGCAGTCTTTTCCACCTTCCTATGGAGAGGCTCCCATGCATCAGCTATTTACTATTTCAGTTTTTTTTTTACAAAAACAAACAACAACAAAAAAACCCCAGTTTATTCATCTTTTAGTTCTTCCAAAATTGAAAATATCAAGTCCTACTGCTAAGGAGAAAAAACAAACATACATAAAATCCGGGACCCCTCCCCCCTTCTCTTAAAGTCACAGAGCACGGAAGGAACTGCAGTGGGACAGGTGGGTGCAGAGAACCAGAAGGGGAGGATGGCAAGATAAACTCCCCAAATACTTGAAAAGCTGTTCAACAGAAACTGTGATAAATACAGGACAATGCAAGACAAAGTTAAAATAAGGAGCAGCAGTGCTGAGAGGCTGTGTTGTAGATATGGCCTCCCTTCCTCTTCTCTTTTCTTGTCAGGGTATTCTAGGCCCAAGGCATGACTTGTCCCTTCCAGATCTAAATGTTGACTCCTTTGAGCCTTCCTCTAGATTTCACTAGAAGCGGTACATGAGGCACAACCTGATATATCTTCCTTAGATATATGAGAAAAAAAAAGAAGACAGTGGCAATTTTGCCTTCTATCATTGTACCATGTGTGCATTGTATGGAGAAAATAATCGAACCAGGGAGTATCACTGCTTCTTATGTCTTCCAAGGCAGCAGATATACCTCAGAATCTGCATGAGGCAGGAAAGCAGGAAAACTCAGACGAAGGCACCAGCCCAATCTGCCTCACTAGCTCAAGTTTTATGGTTTATCACAACCATCAGCAAATTTCCAAGAACCTTGAGTATTGCAAAGATAAAACTTAGAGATGTGAGGAAGGTCATGGCAGGAGGGTGGGTTGGAGGATTGAATGTGCTGGTCAAGAACCATGATACGGGTAATTAAGGGTCACCTTGTACCACTGTCTTGGAAATACAGCTTTGAGACACCAAGTTTTTTAATGGAGTTCTTACTTGCCTTGGGCTACAGACTGAGCTAGAATTGGGAATACAAAAGATAAGACAAGGTCCCGGCCTGTGAAGCATACCATCTAGCAAGAGAAACAGCTCATTGGAGAATGGCAGCACAGAGGAGAGTTAACCCCCACTGAGAGTTTGAAAAGGGCTTCAAAGAAGGAAGAAAAAGGAAACTATGGCTTATTGGGATAAAAAATTAAATGGCTTATTCACCTATTTTGCCAAGTACAAAGCTAGTTGCTTTACACACATAAATGTATTTATCCTATGGAAATGCTTAATTGGGAGGTAAGTAGGCTGCAGAAACTCCAGCACCGTGGGTCTCTTCCTAAGCAAACCAAAACCCAACTCAGTGTAAACAGTGAAACAAAGCTTAAGCTTAACCTATCAGAAATCACCAAGTAGCTTCTAACTAGGGACTTTACCAATCAGAAACCACCAACTTATCTCTAACTAGGGACTTTCCATTTTAACCAATCAAATGCTTCCTCTGTCTTTCTTTCACAAACATCTTATAAAAGTATCCCCTTCGCACCCCTTCAGTGGAGTGCCAAACCACTTGTGGTCTAATGCTGCCCAGGTCATGAAATGCTGAATGCTGAAACTCATTAAAATGTTAATGTGCCTAAGTTCATTTTTTAACAATCCTTACATTAATCTTAGGAGGTAGATATTATTTTCCACAATATAAAGCTAAGCAAAGTTGGGCATGAAGAGAGTAATACATTCGCTTGTATCCACAGAGTTAGCACATGATGGGGCAGTGATCAGGCCGAGGTGTATTGGATTCTATAGCATTCCCTCTCCGAGATGTGAAACTTTACCTGGACCCTAAACAATCACGAAGATGTCTCCCATGAGAGAAGGGGAAGTTTCTCTGGGTAGAAGGAGCTAAAAGAACAAAATCAGAGAGTTTGGATTACCCTAGTGGTCACAACATAAAGGCAGACACAGGCAGTCTCGGGAGATAAGGTGGGAAGACAGGTAACTCCAAATGTTCTAGATGCTGTTCTAGGCTGCTGTGCTCTAGGGACTGAGGAGCTATGGAAATGGGAACAAGTTGACTTGATTTTTGCCTTTTAAAGCTGCTTGTTTAACAACAGTGTAAAGCAGTGGTCCCCAACATTTTCGGCACCAGGGATAGGTTTGTGGAAGACAATTTTTCCACAGACCGGGTTGGAGGGATGAATGAAGTGCATTACATTTATTGTGTAGTTTATTTCTATTATTATTACATTGTAATATATAATTAAATAATTTTACAACTCATCATAATGTATAATCAGTGGGAGCCCTGAGCCTGTTTTTCTGCACTACACGGTCCCATCTGGGGGTGATGGGAGAGAGTGACAGATCCTCAGTCATTAGATTCTCATAAGGAGCACACAACCTAGATCCCTTGCATGCACAGTTCACAATAGGGTTCACGCTTCTATTAGAATCCAATGCCAACACTGATCTCACAGGAGGTGGAGCTCAGGTGGTAATGCCAGTGATGAGGAGCAGCTGTAAATACAGATGAAACTTTGCTTGATTGCCTGCCTCTCACCTCCTACTGTGAGGCCTGGTTCCTAACAGGCCATGTACTGATATTGCTCCATGGCCCAGGGTTTGGAGATCCCTGGTGGAAAGGATGAATTAGAAAAGAGTGAGATTGTGTTCATTCATTTACTCATTTGCAGGCACTCATGAAATGATACTGGGGAAAGGAGACCAGTGAAAAGATGACAGCAGTAGCCCAGTAGAGAGCTGATGAGGACATGAGCCAAGCTCTTCCTTCCCTGTCTTTGACATTTCAGTACATGGAGAAGACCTAGGAAAGCCCATAGGGCATATGCTTGGAATTCTAAGAGATATCAGGAGGTCTAAAGTGACCCCTGAGCCAAGATCTTTGGGGCTACATAATAGAAATGAATTTAAACTAGACCAAGCCCTGAAGGTTTGTACATTTTTACGAGAATGCTTCAGAAACAGACCTGGTCCTCAAAGCTTCAAGGCCCAATGGGGATTCTAATCTCCTTTGGGAAGGAACTAGGGAATCTTGATTCAAATGTCTCTGGACCCTCCTGAATATATATCGTCTTAACAGAAGAAAGAGCTGTTCTCGCCTGACCAGGCCTCTAATGCTAGTTAGAAAAAGAACAGGGTTCTAAGACATCAACTGCTTGCCCAAAAGGAGAAGAGAATCAGCTGACTCATATACTGGCCCTTTTAGACTGCAGCGTTTGAGTCATGATGCTCAGGAGAGTTTCCAGCACAGCAGACCTCAGGGAAGGCAGGGCTTAAATCCAGGTAGCCTACTGTGGAGTCAGGAAAGCTGTAGGGACAAACTGGAAGTTGATGGCAGACAGGTGTTTTCACTGAGGTGCAGATCAACACAGCACCATCCTACAGCCCCATGGAGTCCAAATGGAGGCCAAGAGGATGTGGAAAGAGTGAGATGGTACACCCACTTGCTAGAGCTGCACTGACTTTTAGAGTTGCACTGACTCTAAAATTGATCAGAAAATGGAAATTATGGTGTTTCCTGTTCATTTTGAGACCCAAGTAACTGGCCTTATCTTCACCTCTATCAAAGAACTCACTTCTCACCTTGACTCTCACCCAGTACCTATTCTTCCTCCCATTACTTAGACGGGCAACAGGGTTAATGCACAGCTCACTAAGAGATAACCTAGAAGAGTCAGAAGAGTCTGGTTCCTTCTCTGCCACTTACTAGATCTCTGGCTTAGCCTCATTTGCCTTGTCTTTTTATTACAAAAACAAAGAAACTATAAAATGATGGGTTTAGAAGAACAGACTTCCCTTTAAGCTCTCTTCCAGTTATAACAATCTCTTATTTGTTTCATTCTCCAAGCCTCCCACTCCTTACTGCACGTATTTTAATCTTTTTTTTCCTCCTTTCTCTGTGTTTTCTTGCTTATGAAATGAGTGTGTGTGAGTAATGTTCATATGCTGATGAACACAGTTGGGTCTTTGTCGTCTGTGATAATGACAAATGGGTCATGTGGATAACCCCAAACTGAAAACACTGTTCAAGTATGTGACTGAGGAACATTGCAGTCTGACTAACAATCTAATGTTTAGTTAGGGCTGCACTCACTGAGTATCCATTATCTAGTTAGCAGGATGGGTGGAGAGAAGTTAACTGGGTTAACTGGGTTAGTTTGTGAAAAATAGGGATGATGCTGGGTTGTGCACATTGGCCGAGTCTCCTCCACTAAGCAATGGCCAGTTTGTAAATTAGACTTGCTTGGTTTGTGCGATTAATACTACAATGGCCAGTGTTTAGGACATGCCCAGGGACAGGGGTGGAGGCTGCAGTAAGAAAAGAAAAGAAAATTGCTAGAGATTTTAGGAGACTGAGGGACTCAGAACCAAGAAGTGTCACAGTATCTTGGGTCAAGAGTGGCCCAGCCAGTAGTGACGAGGGCTTGGCCCCTCCTCTGGGCTCTGCTGTCACCGTGATTCACCCTACAGGTGGCTCTGCACTAAGGAAACCCCCTTGGACATTTACCAGATGGAATAAGACCTCACAGATAGGGGAGCCACTGTGTGCCCATATGCATCTCTGATTCTGTAGCCTGGCCAGGCCAGCTCTTCTGGAATGAAAATGAGGAAGAGGATGCTTCAGGGCTATCTGTGACTGTTTCCCTAGGACTCATGTCCTGCTATGCTCCCTGCCCACTCCACTAGCAATCTGGTCTCTAACAAGCCCCTTATGCTCAATTACCCCTTATCAGTTGGTGGAGACATGTGGTATGGGTGTCTCAGGCGAGTTTAAATGTAAATTTGAGCTGAGTCAAGATATTATACAAACTTGTGGGAGGCTGAGGTGGGCAGATCACTTGAGATCAGGAGAGTTCGAGACCAGCCTGGCCAACATTGTAAAACCCCATCTCTACTAAAAATACAAAAATTAGCCAGGTGTGGTGGGGTGGCACCTGTATTCCCAGCTACTCGAGAGGGTGAAGCCAGAGAATCACTTGAATCCAGGAGGCAAAGGTTGCAGTGAGCCTAGATCGTGCCATTGCACTCCAGCCTGGGTGACAGAGAGAGACTTCGTCTCAAAAAAAAAAAAAAAAAAAAAAGATATTATACAAAGCTTGCTCTGTTCATAAAATGTGGAACATTACTGAATAAGACGACAGATCACACAATTCTGCATGTTTTACTTTATAATTTATTTTATTTATTATTATACTTTAGGTTTTAGGGTACATATGCACAATGTGCAGGTTTGTTACATATGTATCCATGTGCCATGTCGGTTTGCTGCAACCATTAACTCGTCATTCAGCATTAGGTATATCTCCTAATGCTGTCCCTCCCCCCTCCCCTCACCTCACAACAGTCTCTGGATTGTGATGTTCCCCTTCCTGTGTCCATGTGTTCTCATTGTTCAATTCCCACCTATGAGTGAGAACATGCAGTGTTTGGTTTTTTGTCCTTGCGATAGTTTACTGAGAATGATGTTTTCCAGTTCCATCCATGTCCCTACAAAGGACATGAACTCATCATTTTTTATGGCTGCATAGTATTCCATGATGTATATGTGCCACATTTTCTTAATCCAGTCTATCGTTGTTGGACATTTGGGTTGGTTCCAAGTCTTTGCTATTGTGAATAGTGCCACAATAAATATATGTGTGCATGTGTCTTTATAGCAGCATGATTTATAGTCCTTTGGGTATATACCCAGTAATGGGATGGCTGGGTCAAATGGTATTTCTAGTTCTAGATCCCTGAGGAATCGCCACATTGACTTCCACAATGGTTGAACTAGTTTACAGTCCCACCAACAGTGTAAAAGTGTTCCTATTTCTCCACATCCTCTCCAGCACCTGTTGTTTCCTGATTTTTTAATGATGGCCATTCTAACTGGTGTGAGATGGTATCTCACTGTGGTTTTGATTTGCATTTCTCTGGGCCAGTGATGATGAGCATTTTTTCATGTGTTTTTTGGCTGCATAAATGTCTTCTTTTGAGAAGTGTCTGTTCATGTCCTTTGCCCACTTTTTGATGGCGTTGTTTGATTTTTTCTTGTAAATTTGTTTGAGTTCATTGTAGATTCTGGATATTAGCCCTTTGTCAGGTGAGGAGGTTGCAAAAATTTTCTCCCATTCTGTAGGTTGCCTGTTCACTCTGATGGTAGTTTCTTTTGCTGTGCAGAAGCTCTTTAGTTTAATGAGATCCCATTTGTCAATTTTGGCTTTTGTTGCCATTGCTTTTGGTGTTTTAGACATGAAGTCCTTGCCCACGCCTATGTCCTGAATGGTATTGCCTAGGTTTTCTTCTAGGGTTTTTATGGTTTTAGGTCTAACATTTATGTCTTTAATCCATCTTGAATTAATTTTTATATAAGGAAGGGATCCAGTTTCAGCTTTCTACATATGGCTAGCCAGTTTTCCCAGCACCATTTATTAAATAGGGAATCCTTTCCCCATTGCTTGTTTTTGTCAGGTTTGTCAAAGATCGGATAGTTGTAGATATGCGGCATTATTTCTGAGGGCTCTGTTCTATTCCATTGATCTATGCCTCTGTTTTGGTACCAGTACCATGCTGTTTTGGTTACTGTAGTCTTGTAGTATAGTTTGAAGTCAGGTAGTGTGATGCCTCCAGTTTTGTTCTTTTGGCTTAGGATTGAATTGGTGATGCGGGCTCTTTTTTGGTTCCATATAAACTTTAAAGTAGTTCTTTCCAATTCTGTGAAGAAAGTCATTGGTAGCTTGATGGGGATGGCATTGAATCTATAAATTACCTTGGGCAGTATGGCCATTTTCACGATATTGATTCTTCCAACCCATGAGCGTGGAATGTTCTTCCATTTGTTTGTATCCTCTTTTATTTCATTGAGCAGTGGTTTGTAGTTCTCCTTGAAGAGGTCCTTCACATCCCTTGTAAGTTGGATTCCTAGGTATTTTATTCTCTTTGAAGCAATTGTGAATGGGAGTTCACTCATGATTTGGCTCTCTGTTTGTCTATGATTGGTGTACAAGAATGCTTGTGATTTTTGTACATTGATTTTGTATCCTGAGACTTTGCTGAAGTTGCTAATCAGCTTAAGGAGATTTTGGGCTGAGACGATGGGGTTTTCTAGATGTACAATCATGTCATCTGCAAACAGGGACAATTTGACTTCCTATTTTCCTAATTGAATACCCTTTATTTCCTTCTCCTGCCTGATTTCCCTGGCCAGAACTTCCAGCACTATGTTGAATAGGAGTGGTGAGAGAGAGCATCCCTGTCTTATGCCAGTTTTCAAAGGGAATGCTTCCAGTTTTTGCCCATTCAGTATGATATTGGCTGTGGGTTTGTCATAGATAGCTCTTATTATTTTGAGATACGTCCCACCAATACCTAATTTATTGAGAGTTTTTAGCATGAAGGGTTTTTGAATTTTGTCAAAGGCCTTTTCTGCATCTATTGAGATAATCATGTGGTTTTTGTCTTTGGTTCTGTTTATATGCTGGATTACATTTATTGATTTGTGTATGTTGAACCAGCCTTGCATCCCAGGGATGAAGCCCACTTGATCATGGTGTATAAGCTTTTGATGTGCTGCTGGATTTGGTTTGCCAGTATTTTATTGAGGATTTTTGCATCAATGATCATCAAGGATATTGGTCTGAAATTCTCTTTTTTGGTATGTCTCTGCCGGGCTTTGGTATCAGGACGATGCTGGCCTCATAAAATGTGTTAGGGAGGATTCCCTCTTTTTCTATCAATTGGAATCATTTCAGAAGGAATGGTACCAGTTCCTCCTTGTACCTCTGGTAGAATTTGGCTGTGAATCCTTCAGGTCCTGGACTCTTTTTGGTTGGTAAGCTATTGATTATTGCCACAATTTCAGAACCTGTTATTGGTCTATTCAGAGATTCAACTTCTTCCTGGTTTAGTCTTGGGAGGGTGTATTTGCCAAGGAATTTATCCATTTCTTCTAGATTTTCTAGTTTATTTGCATAGAGGTGTTTGTAGTATTCTCTGATGGTAGATTGTATTTCTGTGGGATTGGTGGTGATATGCCCTTTTTCATTTTTTATTGCATCTATTTGATTCTTCTCTCTTTTCTTCTTTATTAGTCTTGCTAGCGGTCTATCAATTTTGTTGATCTTTTCAAAAAAACCAGCTCCTGGATTCATTAATTTTTTGAAGGGTTTTTTGTGTCTCTATTTCCTTCAGTTCTGCTCTGATTTTAGTTATTTCTAGCCTTCTGCTAGCTTTTGAATGTGTTTGCTGTTGCTTTTCTAGTTCTTTTAATTGTGATGTTAGGGTGTCAATTTTGGATCTTTCCTGCTTTCTCTTGTGGGCATTTAGTGCTATATATTTCCCTCTATACACTGCTTTGAATGTGTCCCAGAGATTCTGGTATGTTGTGTCTTTGTTCTCGTTGGTTTCAAAGAACATCTTTATTTCTGCCTTCATTTCATTATGTACCTAGTAGTCATTCAGGAGCAGGTTGTTCAGTTTCCATGTATTTGGGCGGTTTTGAGTGAGTTTCTTAATCCTGAGTTCTAGTTTGATTGCACTGTGGTCTGAGAGACAGTTTGTTATCATTTCTGATCTTTCACATTTGCTGAGGAGACCTTTACTTCCAACTATGTGGTCAATTTTGGAATAGGTGTGGTGTGGTGCTGAAAAAATGTATATTCTGTTGATTTGGGGTGGAGAGTTCTGTAGATGACTATTAGGTCCACTTTGTGCAGAGCTGAGTTCAATTCCTGGATATCCTTGTTAACTTTCTGGCTCGTTGATCTGTCTAATGTTGACAGTGGGATGTTAAAATCTCCCATTATTATTGTGTGGGAGTTTAAGTCCCTTTGTAGGTCACTCAGGACTTGCTTTATGAATCTGGGTGCTCCTATGTTGGGTGCATATATATTTAGGATAGTTAGCTCTTCTTGTTGAATTGATCCCATTACCATTATGTAATGGCCTTCTTTGTCTCTTTTGATCTTTGTTGGTTTAAAGTCTGTTTTATCAGAGACTAGGATTGCAACCCCTGCCTTTTTTTGTTTTCCATTTGCTTGACAGATCTTCCTCCATCCCTTTATTTTGAGTCTATGTGTGTCTCTGCATGTGAGATGGGTTTCCTGAATACAGCACACTGATGGGTCTTGACTCCTTATCCAGTTTGCCAGTCTGTGTCTTTTAATTGGAGAATTTAGCCCATTTACATTTAAAGTTAATATTGTTATGTGTGAATGTGATCCGGTCATTATGATGTTAGTTGGTTATTTTGCTCATTAGTTGATGCAGTTTCTTTCTAGCCTCGATGGTCTTTACAATTTGGCATGTTTTTGCAGTGGCTGGTACCAGTTGTTGCTTTCCATGTTTAGTGCTTCCTTCAGGAGCTCTTTTAGGGCAGGCCTGGTGGTGACAAAATCACTCAGCATTTGCTTGTCTGTAAAGTATTTTATTTCTCCTTCACTTATGAAGCTTAGTTTGGCTGGATGTGAAATTCTGGGTTGAAAATTCTTTTCTTTAAGAATGTTGAATATTGGCCCACACTCTCTTGTGGCTTGTAGAGTTTCTGCCGAGAGATTTGCTGTTAGTTTGATGGGCTTCCCTTTGTGGGTAACCCGACCTTTCTCTCTGGCCGCCCTTAACATTTTTTCCTTCATTTCAACTTTGGTGAATCTGAAAATTATGTGTCTTGGAGTTGCTCTTCTCGAGGAGTATCTTTGTGGTGTTCTCTGTATTTCCTGAATCTGAATGTTGGCCTGCCTTGCTAGATTGGGGACGTTCTCCTGGATAATATCTTGCAGAGTGTTTTCCAACTTGGTTCCATTCTCCATGTCACTTTCAGGTACACCAATCAGACATAGGTTTGGTCTTTTCACATAGTCCCAAATTTCTTGGAGGCTTTGTTCGTTTCTTTTTATTCTTTTTTTCTCTAAACTTCCCTTCTTGCTTCAGTTCATTCATTTCATCTTCCATCACTGATACCCTTTCTTCCAGTTGATCGCATTGGCTACCGAGGCTTCTGCAATCTTTGTGTAGTTCTCAAAACTTGGCTTTCAGCTCCATCAGCTCCTTTAAGCCCTTCTCTTCATTTGTTATTCTAGTTATCCATTCGTCTAATTTTTTTTCAAAGTTTTTAACTTCTTTGCTATTGTTTTGAATTTCCTCCCATAGCTCGGAGTAGTTTGATCATCTGAAGCCCTCTTCTCTCAGCTCGTCAATCTCCATCCAGCTTTGTTCCATTGCTGGTGAGGAACTGCGTTCCTTTGGAGGAGGAGAGGTGCTCTGCTTTTTAGAGTTTCCAGTTTTTCTGCTCTGTTTTTTCCCCATCTTTGTGGTTTTATCTACTTTTGATCTTTGAAGATGGTGATATACAGATGGGTTTTTGGTGTGGATGTCCTTTCTGTTTGTTAGTTTTCCTTCTACCAGACAGGACCCTCAGCTGCAGATCTGTTGGAGTTTGCTATAGGTCCACTCCAGACCCTGTTTGGCTGGGTGTCAGCAGCGGTGGCTGTAGAACAGTGGATTTTCGTGAGACCACAAATTCAGCTGTCTGATAGTTCCTCTGGAAGTTTTGTCTCAGAGGAGTACCCGGCCGTGTGAGGTGTCAGTCTGTCCCTACCGGGGAGTGCCTCCCAGTTAGGCTGCTCAGGGTTCAGGGACCCACTCTAGGAGGCAGTCTGTCCATTCTCAGATCTCCAGCTGCGTGCTGGGAGAACCACTACTCTCTTCAAAGCTGTCAGACAGGGACATTTAAGTCTGCAGAGGTTCCTGCTGAATTTTTGTTTGTCTGTGCCCTGCCCCCAGAGGTGGAGCCTACAGAGGCAGGCAGGCCTCCTTGAGCTGTGGTAGGCTCCACCCAGTTCGAGCTTCCTGGCTGCTTTGTTTACCTAAGCAAGCCTGGGCAATGGCCGGCGCCCCTCCCCCAGCCTCTCTGCCGCCTTGCAGCTTGATCTCAGACTGCTGTGCTAGCAATCAGCAAGACTCCATGGGCATAGGACCCCCTGAGCCAGGTGCAGGACACAATCTCCTGGTGTTCCGTTTTCCAAGCCCATTGGAAAAGCGCAGTATTAGGGTGGAACTAACCCAATTTTCCAGGTGCCGTCTGTTACTCCTTTCTTTGACTAGCAAAGGGAACTCCCTGACCCCTTGTGCTTCCCGAGTGAGGCAGTGCCTCGCCCTGCTTTGGCTCAGGCACAGTGCACTGCACCGACTGTCCTGCTCCCACTGTTTGGCACTCCCTAGTGAGATGAACCTGGTACCTCAAACAGAAATGCAGAAATCACCTGTCTTCTGTGTCGCTCACGCTGGGAGCTGTAGACCGGAGCTGTTCCTATTCGGCCATCTTGCGCATTCAATTTTATAATATTTTATTTTTATTTTTGGTAGCAGAAGGATCTCACTATTTTGCCCAATCTGGCCTTGAACTCCTGGCCTCAAGCGATCCCCCCACATCAGCCTCCCAAAATGCTGGGATTATAGGCATGAGCCACCACTTCTGGCCTAGATAAACTTTGATTTCTTTTTTATTATAAAGGTAACATGTTCACCATGTATTTGGAAAATACAGTAGAAGTACACAAAAGAAAATGTAGACTTGCTATACTGTAACACCCAAAGATAAGCACTATTAATGCTTTGGCTTATTATTTTTATTGTCTTTCTAATAAACAGATAAATAGATGATAGAGATAAGATAGATGTCATTGTATATAGTTTCATATCTTACATTTTCTAACAATTTTGTAAGCATGTTCTTGTCATTTAGTTTTTTTAATGTTATATGTTAATGTCTCCATAATAATTTAATTACTTCTGTGTACAATAATTTATTAAGCATTTCTTTGTTATTGAGAGTGTTTCTAACCCTTTGCTTATCTTATATAATGTAGCAATGAAAACCCTCTTGCATGAATAGTTCTTTGAACTGCTGAGTTTTTCCTCAGCAGATTCCTTACAAAAAGAATTTCAGGATAAAGGTATACAAAGATTTTTAAGTCTCTTAAATAAATTGTCAAATAGTTTTCTAGATAAGTGCCAACAATTTATACTTCTACTGGCTGTCACAACAGTAAGAACTGTCATGTTTTATTTTATATTTATTTATTTATTTATTTATTTATTTATTTATTTATTTATTTATTTATTTTTGAGACAATCTCACTATGTCACCCAGGCTTTAGTACAGTGGAGCAATCATGACTCACTGCAGCCTCTACCTCTTGGGCTCAAGCCATACTCCCACCTCTGCCTCCCAAGTAGCTGGACTACAGGCACTTGCCAGCACACCCAGCTAATTTTTTGTATTTTTCATAGAGACAGAGTTTCGCCATGTTGCCCAGGCTGGCCTCCAACTCCTGAGTTCAAGTGATCCACCCACCCAGGCCTCCCAAAGTGCTGGCATTACAGGAGTGAGCCACTGCACCTGGCCAAAACCTGTCATGTTTTATAATGTTTGGAACTTTATATATTCAAAAAAAAGTGATAACAAAGTTTTATTGAAATTTTCTTGAGTTTATTTTGTGTGGTTGAAAACTCTGTATGTTTATAGAATGCTCTATTTATAATCTTTGCCCATTTTTCTTTCCTAGTGAAATATTCTTATTTATATGAGCTTTTGTGAGATTTATATGAGATATATATATACATGCATATGTATATTAATCCTTTGCTATCTATGCTGCAAATTTTTTCTACACGTTTTCTGTCTTTTGATTTTGCTGATGATTTCAATATTAAAAAGTTTTAGGCTGGGCGCAGTGGCTCACGCCTGTAAGCCCAGCACTTTGGGAGGCCGAGGCAGGCACATCACTTGAGGTCAGGAGTTCAAGACCAGCCTGGCCAACATAGCAAAACCCCATCTGTACTAGAAGTACAAAAAAATTAACCAGGCATGTTGTGTGTGCCTGTAATACCAGATACTCAGGAGTCTGAGGCAGGAGAATTGCTTGAACCCGGAAAGCAGATGTTGCAGTGAGCCGAGATCTCACCACTGTACTCCAGCCTGCGCCATAGAGTGGGACTCCGTCTGAAAAAACAAAAACAAAAACAAAAAACAAAAAAGGACCCCTTAAATTTACTTGTATTCAAATCTTTGCTTTTACTTTGTAATTTCTTCCATGGTTTTGTTTATAATTCCTTCTCCATTTTGAAGGCAGAAGAATATTTATTTGTGCCCCTTTTGAGATGTTTTATTTTTTGTAATTAACTTTATAATTCATCCTGTGTTTATTTTACATGTAGTACGAGGTGAAGATTTAACTGGAGATCTTTCCCCAAACTGTTTGCTGACTAATCCATTTGTGTGTGGTTTTCCTTATCACGTATTAGATCCCCACACACACCATGGGTGCCTTGGCCTGTACCCTAGACTCCCTTTCAGGAATGAAAGACTTGTTTCTCCAGCAGCTAGAAGATAGCTCTCAGCTGCCAGCTCTTTGGGTATTGACTCCACAGAAAAAAAAAAATCTGCCTGAAAAAAAATCTAAATGACCTTCTAAGCCCCACAGCTCCCTATATGGTGTGTGGCTGCAGCCTTTCTTGGGACTGAATCACAGCTCAACTTCTCCCTGTGCTCAGTTTCACTTCTGTCCTCTCCTGCCATGCTCACCCCAAGCACACTCCCTAATGAATGTTTGATATGGTCTGGCTGTGTGTCCCAACTCAAATCTCATCTTGAATTGTAATCCAAATTATAATCCCTATATGTTGAGGGAGGGACCTCATGGGAAGTGATTAGATCATGGGGGCAGTTCCCCCATTGCTGTTCTCATAATAGTGAGTAAGTTCTCATGCTATCCGATGGTTTTATAAAGGGCTTTTCCCCCACTTCACTCTTCACTCATTCTCTCTCCTGCCACCCTGTGAAGAGGTGCCTTCTGCCATGATTGTAAGTTTCCTGAGGCCTCCCCAGCCAGGTGGAACTGTGAGTCAATTAAACCTCTTTTCTTTATAAATTACCCAGTCTCAGATATTTCTTCATAGCCGCATGAGAAGTGACTAATACAACGTCCTACAACCTAATCTCCATATCAGAGTCAGCTTCCAGGGAGTACAGCTTATGACATACATAAAGGCCCATGATCTGCAATCCAAAATTTCAAAATTATTGAAGTTCTAAAAAGCAAAAGTGTTTTTTTTTTTTCTCATGAGTTTTGTGCCAACATTCACTTGGGAACAAAATATGACGTGAATCAGTTGGAGGCTGTTTGTAGTTTTTATGTATCCTACTGAATTTCATTACAGAAATATCAATATGTTTGTTTATGTAGTACTGGTCCTGACCCCACTGGGTTCTGAGGTCTATGAAGTATTCAATAATATTTAGGATATAACCAAATTACCTTTCTGAAATTCAAATTTTAAATTCACAAACATATGTAACCCCAAGAATTTAAGACAAAGGACAGTGGGCCTATATGGGATGTATTTTGAAATTTACCTTGATTTATATGCTGTTTTGATGCCAAAATCATCATTAAGCATTTAAAAATCTCGTAAGTTAAGGCTTCTCCCTTAGCATTGCTATTCTTTTGCAAAATACTTTTTGTTATTCCTACCTGTTTACTCTTTGAGATGAACTTCAGAATCATTTTACCAAATTATCTCCCCAAATTGAGATTTCCCTTGAAATAATACTATGCCTAAAAGTTAATCCAGGGAACATTAATATCTTTAAAGTATTTATCTCATCTAAGAATATGATAAGTCTCTTTGCTGATGTTGACTTTTATAGCTCTAGGTGAGTTTTAAAACTTCTTCAGAAAAGCTCCACATGTATTTCATTAGAGTTATTGCAATGACCTAGATTTTTGTTGTTATTCTGAAAGAAACTATGAAAGTTTTTTTCCTACTAATTATCCTAATTATTATTTGCTTATAGAAAAAAATCCTTTCATAATTTTACTTTTTATTGCCTTGCTTCTGAAATTACATTAATTCTAAGAGCCTTTCAGTTGAATTATCTTGATTTTTCTTTGTATTTAATTATGTCATCTGCAGATAATGATAATTTTGTCCTCTTTTAAAATATTCATGCATCCTCTTTCCATTTTATACCACACTGTGCTGGACAGTATGTTCGTTGGTAAAAATGTGCAATAATGATGGCAGTGGCAGAAATTCTGGTCAGCTTCCCAGTTTTAATTGGGATTGTCCCTAGTGCTCCACTATTAAGCATTATGCTGGCTGGTGTTTTATGATGCTTATTTTTAATCATCTATAGAAATATTCTGTTCTTAGTTTTCTAAGGGTTTCTTTTTCATCTGTAAGAAATATATTGCATCATATCCTATATTTTTTGACATTTGTTGAAATTACCATACGTTTGTCTCCTTTGAAATATTGCTATGATGCAATATATTAATAGATTCCCTAATATTAAAAACATTCTTAAACTTTACGATATTCCTTATCTCATTGTAGTGGGTAAGTTTCACTTATTCTTTATAAAAATATGGATTTTTACATACATATTTATAATTGAGACCAGTCTATAGTGATTAACTGCTCTCAAATGTGAGAGCAGATGTTATCATCTGGGGAGCAATTTTAAAATGAAGATTACATAATCCGGTAGCCATGACAGAAGAGAAAGATGAATCTGATTCTCAAACAATTTTAATTTTCTAATAGAAAGTAATGCTCTATAGTTAAAAGAAAAATAGTCATGTGTTAACAAATTGACAGGAGATCAATTTCATATTCTACAAAGTGCTCAAGAAATCAATTATGAAAAGAGAAACAGTCTAATAGTAAAGTGAACAGTGGTTATGAACAGGCATTTTACAGAAACAAAATTATAAATGAGCAATATAATTTGAAAGAATGCCCAACCTCTTTGATAATTAAAGACCTACAATTCAAAACTCTAATAGGTATTGTTTTATGCCTATCAAGAATAGCAAAGTTCCCAACATTTGACGATGATACCCAGTCCTGGCAAGAGTATGGGGAAATGGGAATTCCTATTCCTTGTTTCTAGAGACGGGTTTGGCAATAGTTATCAAATTAAAATCTATGTCCATTAGATCCAGCAATTCCACAGCTAATAATTTACAATATGGATTTATTCACCAAATATACATAGAAAGTACAAAACTAAGTCAAAACAACTGTTATATCCACTAATAAAAAACCAATTGGATAAATTAAGGCATATTTATTTGATGGATAGTATGTTGCTATGAAAAAGAATAGATAGGTCTGTGTGTACTGATAACGAAAAATTTCAAATATAAATTATTAAGTGAAGGAAAGCAAATTGCAGAAGAGTAAGCATATTCTGACCCTTTTTGTAGATATGTTGAATGTTGGACAAATATAGATGCTAGTACGTGCATCTTTTTTATTCTTCATGCTACACTGTTACCTAGGAAATAGGTATAAGAATAAAATAGTAAGGCCGGGCACGGTGGCTCACGCCACCGTGTAATCCCAGCACTTTGGGAGGCCAAGGCGGACGGATCACCTAGGGTCAGGGGTTTGAGACCAGCCTGGCCAATATGGTGAAACCCCGCCTGTACTAAAAATACAAAAGCATTAGCCAGGCGTGATGGTGGGTGCCTCTAATCCCAGCTACTCAGGAGGCTGAGGCAGGAGAGAATTGCCTGAACTCGGGAGTCAGAGGTTGCAGTGGGCCAAGATCGTGCCATTGCACTCCATCCTGGGCAACAAGAGAGAGACTCTGTCTCAAAAATAAAATAATAATAAGATCGTGAGAAAGAAGGAGGTCAAGGACACGTTTTATTGTGTACTCTCTGCACTGTCTGAATCTTCTATATTACCTCCACTAAAATGTAATATCAGCAAAGGTTTTCTGACATTTTTAAAGTTTGTTTGCTTCTAAGTACTTTTTAATATTAAATTGATAATAAGAATTTAATATCATATTCCCAGGTTCCATCCTTAATGATTCAAAAGGTGAGATGTGGAACCCAGGAACCTGACATTTTTACAAATATTCCCAGAAAATTCAACATAGGTGGTTGGGAAACACACTGAAAATCTCAGTTCTGTAGCTATGCTATTTTGCTTTATCGCATTCAAATATGAATACAAAGATGAAGCCAGCATAATACCTGTCCATGATTTTCTATGATCTGAAAAAGTTACATAGCATATGAATTATCAAGGTCTTGAAAACATGGAAAAAAATACCAATAAAATAAGAACCTTTGTAGAAATAATGCATTGATATCTTACTTATTTTCTTCAAAAGCTAATTTTATATTCTACTTATTTTTTTGAATCACATTGAGTCAATTATGTTTTCATCCCAAAGAACTCAGGTTTTCAAACTTATTGCCATAGTTAAACAAATAAATCTCTAAAATTTTCTTCTCTACAATATCTGTTATATAACCCCTTTCTGATTTCTCAGTTTTACTTATGAATATCCCTTTCATTTTTCCTTTATTATCCTCTATTTTGTCAGTATTTCTAAAGAAGCTAGCCCTTGAACTTTTTGATTAGCACTAATTATTCTGTTCCTGTTCTCTATTTAATATCTGCTTTTATCTTTATTATTTCTTTCCATTTCTATTTTAATTGAGTTTTATTGTCTTTTGCAACTCAAAACAGTCATTTTCACCCTTTTCTACTTAATTATAAAAGCATATAAAGTACTAAATGTTACTGTAAGTATAATCCTAGCCACATATAATTTTCTAAGTAAGTCTTTTAATATGATTTCATGGTCTTTAGCAATAATTTTACTTTTCCTTTAGCATAGTGGTTAACACATTTTAAAGAATTGTCATGTAACCATTCCATGTAACTGTGGCTCATACCTATAATGCCAGCACTTTGGGAGGCCAATACAAGAAAATCACTTGAAGCCAGAAGCTCAAGACCAGCCTAGGCAACAAAGAGAGACTCTCATCGCTACAGAAAAGAAAAAAAAAAAAAAAAATTAGCCAGGTATAGTGGCGTGTATGCCTGTGGTTCCAGCTACTCCAGAGGCTGACGTGAGAAGATCACTTGAGCCCCAACCCAGAGTTTGAGGCTGCAGTGAGCTTTGATCATGCTGCTATGCTCCATTCTAGGACACATAACAAAACACTGCCTCTTAAAACTGAAAGAAGAAACTATCATGTGATTTAATGTTTTTGTTTAAATTTTAATTATTAATATCTGATGAAAATGTAAAGTTGTTAGAAAATATAATTATGCTACACCTGTGTTTTGAAATTTCTTGAGGTTTTCTTCATATACTTAATCTGTATGTAAGTATTTTAAATGTATATTCTATTTACTATAGATATGTATTAACTCATTCTTGTCAAATAGTATTTATTAGTTTAATTCTGTTAAGTTATACTGTCAATCTATCTTTGTCTTTGATTTTTGGCTACCTAATGTTTCAAAGTATGAGAGGGGTGTGGTAAATTTTCCTACAACAATTTTATTTCAATTCATTTCCATGTCCTCTCTATGTTCTCTGATCTTAGGTGTCTCTTGTTTTTCAGGTAAATTTTAGAGGCTTTCACTTATTAAAATATATGCTTGGGTTTACTTTAGGCACCTTGTTTTATTTATGTAGTCATTTAGCAAATATTCAATACTCACTCTGTATCAGTATCAGCTGGCAGAGCCATGTGCTAGAGTTCTGGCCAGTAAGGTATAGGCAGAAGTCCACTGGAGTGACTGCTTCTTTGTATTTATTTATTTATTTATTTATTTATTTATTTATTTATTTATTTATTTTTGAGAAGGAGTTTGGCTTTGTCGCCCAGGCTAGAGTGCAGTGGTGTGATCTCAGCTCACTGCAACCCCTGCCTCCAGAGTTCAAGCAATTCTCCTGCCTCAGCCTCCCTGGTAGCTGGGATTACAGGTGCCCACTACCATGCCCAGCTAATTTTTGTATTTTAGTAGAGATGGGGTTTCACCATGTTGGCCAGGCTGGTCTTGAACTCCTGACCTCAAGTGATCTGCCCGCCTCAGCCTTCCAAAGTGCTGGGATTACAGGAGTGAGTTACTGTGCCGGCCCTTTCTCCTTTTTCTTATTGGATGCACTCAGCTTGCTGGAGCTATAGCAGCCACTTTGTAAGCATGAAGGAAGGACCAAGACTTGTAGTTATACCTTCCACCATTATTTACTTAACGAAACAACATAAACAAGTATCTACCTCTGGAATTCCTCTTATCAGAGAAAAATAAATTTCTATTGGTTGAAGCTACTGTTAGTTGGCTATTGTGTACTTGCAACTGAAGACATTTTTAATTAATCTATGTCTTTACTTCTGTACCTCAGATTTTCAAAAATATATTTGAAACTACACATTTTTAATTATTAGGTTGGTGCAAAAGTAATTGCGGTTTTTGCTATTTTTTTTTTTTTTAATGCAGTTTTGCCATTACTTTTTTTTTAAATAAAAATCAACTACCCTGCAATAACTCCGTAGGTGATAAAAGAAATTAGAGTGCTTTAAACTCTACTGCCTTCCTTCCCATTTTCCAATTTTTATAACATTTGTAAAATCAAAATTTTATTTTGATTGAATTTTTACATTATCTTTTTCATATCATGTTACTTTCCATTCAAGTTATAAACCATAATTGCAACAATTATTTAGAATTAACATTTTGTGTCCAATATTAGCAGTTTACATTAAGTTTTTTAAGAGTTCAATTTGTTCACTCTTGGATAAAAGCTTTTCACCCGTCTTTTGGGCAGCTGACCGATGTCTTCAGGCATTTTTCCTAAAGGATGCAAGAGTGCTATTTCTCTTTTAAATCCTTCCCTAATTAAAAACTCCTTTCTTTTGCCTTTAAACATGAATAACATGTAAGACAACAACATCTTGTTAAAACTGTAGAATTCTTGAGTTAACATATCCCATAAAAACTCCAGATTTCAAAAACTATCCTATGAAGTTTTTATGTAGTATTATGAAGAGAAGCCTATGAGCAGCATAGTTTTTTTCCTTGCTAAAGTACATTTTAAAAATTTTTCTGAAGAAGTTTAAGAATATGATACTCTATCAGCAATTTATCCTGGAAGATGTTAAGCCCATTGGATCACAGCTCAAATGATCATGATGATGGATGGTGATGGTGATGATGACATTGGGAGTAACAATGGTAGTAATGGTGATGACGATGATGATGACTTTAGCTCAGGAAAGTTTTCTTCTGTATATCTTTTCTTATTCCTTCTTTTCTCTTGGTTTATTTCTTCTGAATATTGCCTGTTTAAAATTGGTTTCTGTTCTCTGTATCAACTTTCTCTCTCTGTTTTTAAACCTATTACCTTAGCATTCATAGAAAGATGTAGTTTGCCTCCTATGTCATTGACTTGTTTTCTGTAGTATCTATTCTCCTATTTATTACCTTCAAGGTACATTTTAATTCTGTTATTCTATTTATGTTACCAGAATTCTCTTATTGTGCCCATAAAATCCTTTTAAATATCTACTGGCATTCCAGAGAGCCACTATTATCTCATCTCTCCACTCTTGTTCCATAAGTCCATGCTTCCTCATATTTATTGAGAAATACACAGAGAACATCATCTAGTTTATTTTTCTTCATTTGTTTTATTTTTTTCTGAAAATGTTATTTTAGTTTTTTTTTTTCTTCTAACTTTTATTTTGGATTCAGGGAGTACCTGTGCAGGTTTGTTACATGAGTAGTTTGCATGTCACTGAGCTTTGATGTACAAATTATTTTGTCACCCAGGTATTGAGCCAATAGGCAGTTTTTCAATCCTCACGCTCCACCTACCCTCCACCTTCAAGTAGGCTACAGTGTCTATTGTTACCATCTTTATGTCCATGTGTACTCAATGTTTAGCTCCCACTTATAAGTGAGAACATGCAGTATTTGGTTTTCTGTTCCTGTGTTAATTCACTTAGATCATGGCCTCTAGCTTCTTCCATGTTGTTGCAAAGGACATAATTTTGTTATTGTTTATGTCTGTGTAGCATTCTGTGGTATATATGTACTGCTTTTTCTTTATCCAGTCCACCACTGACAAGTATCTAGGTTGATTCCATGTCTTTGCTGTTGTGAATCGTGCTACAATGAACATATGCATGCATGTGTCTTTATAGTAGAACAATTTA
This sequence comes from Hylobates moloch, assembly GCF_009828535.3. NCBI lineage: Eukaryota > Metazoa > Chordata > Mammalia > Primates > Hylobatidae > Hylobates > Hylobates moloch. The sequence continues at coordinate 55,661,832 of NW_026652293.1, forward strand.
TATTTCTTTGGGTATATATCTGGAATGAGACTGCTGGGTCAAATGGTAGTTCTGTCTTAAGTTCTTTGAGAAATCTACAAACTGATTTCCACAGTGGCTGAACTAATTTACATTCCCAGAAGGATGTGTATGTGTTCCCTTTTCTCCACAACCTTTCGAACATCTGCTTTTGTTTTGTTTTGTTTTGTTTGCTTTTCTGAGTCAGGGTCTCACTTTGTCACCCAGACTGCCATGCAGTGGCCTGATCATGGCTCATTGCAGCCTCAACCTCTTGGGCTCCAGCAATCTTCCTGTCTCAGCCTCCCAAGTAGCTAGGACAATAGGCGCATGCCACCACACCCAGCTAATTTTTTTTAATTTTTTTCTAGCAATGTAGTGTCCCTGTGTTGCCCAGGCTGGTCTCAAACTTCTGGGCTCAAGTAATCCTCCTGCCTTTGCCTCCCAAAATGCTGGGATTACAGGAGTGAGCCACTGAGCCCAGCCAGTTGTTTTTTTTTTTTAACTTTTTAATCATAGCCATTCTGACTGGTTTGAGATAGTATCTTATTGTTTTGATTTGAATTTTTCTAATGAATATTGATGTTGAGCATTTTTTTCATATGCTTGTGGACTGTGTATATGTCTTCTTTTGAGAAGTGTCTGTTCATATCTTCTGCCATTTTTAAATAATTTTTGTTGATTGTTGATTTATTTAAGTTCCTTATAGCTTCTGGTGATTAGACCTTTGTCATATGCATAGTTTGCAAATATTTTCTCCCATTCTGTAGGTTGTCTGCTTGGCATTTCTCTTGGACAATACAGACAATTGAAATACCAGACTATTTTATTTTTATTGGTTTCATGTTGTTATCTTTCTGTTTGCTCATCCTTGAGTAATTTGAGTTGAGTTGAGGACCTGTTTTGCCATTGACTATTTCTTTATGTGTTATTCTTTCCAGAAATTGGCAAATAATTGACTGATAGCCTTAATTTCTGGTTGTTGTCACTTGGCATCTGAGTTATCATGGCTGTTTCAATGGAAAAGTAGAATGAAGTTAATCAGGTACAGATTTCTTACTGCCATCCTAACAAGAAATGCTGCCTTTTCTTTTACTAAAAGAGGGAGGCTTCCTATTTCATGAACTGCATGGATTTCAAATGTATCTGATAGTGATTTTAAAAATAAATGAGGAAGTTTGATTACTGGTACATTATACTCAACATGCATGCAGTAGAGAAGTAATACAGTAGTATGGTTGAACATATAGGTTTGAAGATGAGTTGGGTACATTTCCACAGTGTGACCTCAGGAGACCCACATCTGTGAGTCTCAGTTTCCTCATGCACAAAATGGTGCTAATAATATCTACCTCACAGAGCTACCGGGAAAATTAAATAATATCCTATATATTATATGCAACATATCACTAACATGTTAGGTATTGTTAATACAGAATCTAATACATGACAAGTATTCAATAAATAGTAGCAACTATAAATATTTTCTGAGTTGCATAATATTTTGTAAAATCTGCTGTTTTCCATTCCTTTTTCATTTTCTTTTCTCTCCTTTTTTTTTTTTTTTTAGACAGGGTCCCACTCTGTTGCTCAGGCTAGAGTGTAGTGGCATGATCTCAGCTCACTGCAGCCTCTGTTTCCCAGGCTCAATTGATCCTCTCACCTCACCCTCCCAAGTTGCTGGGACTATAGGCACATAACACCATGCCCACCTAATTTTTGTATTTTTGGTAGAGAAAGGATTTCACCATGTTGCCCAGGCTTGTCTCAAGCTCCTGGGCTCAAGCAATCTGCCTGCCTTGGCTTTGCGAAGTGTTGGGATTAGCCCCTTTTTCTTTCTAAGCAAATCATCTGTAATAATTTATTTGGAGTACCTAGTAATAAAATTTCTAAATAAATACCATTCCACTTTTAAAAACATTTAATTAGCTTTATTCACATTAAAATAAATGATTACAGGTCCATTGCTAGCCATCGATCAATTTGATCAAGTAAACAAGAATCCTGAAGTATTTCAAGAACAGTGAGATGTACTCAGTCAAAACATAAGTTTGACTCAATTTTACATACTGATAAATAATTCAAGAGTTTCATGATAAAGTCTTTTCACAGACTAAGAAAGATGAAAATATTATCTGGAATTTGGTTTCATTTTCATCAGGTGAAAAATACTTTCACTGTGGACATATTTATCCAACTTAGGTTCACAGAAGGAATGTTTTCAGTTGGTTACAAATATCAAAATGAATTGTCATCTGCTGGCAGGGAAATAGAGAACCAGAGACAGGGGTGCTGAGAAAAATTCAGAAAACACCACTTGCTTTTATCTGGCTAGTTCACAACATAAACGACCCAAGCTACAACCAAAGTTTGAAACGTTTCTTCACATGGAAAAATTAGAAATGATTTTAATTATTGTTTGCTTTGTAATTAAATTGATTCCTTTACAACTTTGTGGAAAGTTTTTACATTGAAAATCTCTGTTGGGTGCGGTGGCTCACACCTATAATCCCAGCATTTTGGGAGCCTGAGACGGGTGGATAACTTGAAGCCAGGGGTTCGAGACCAGTCTGGCCAACATGGCAAAACCCCGTCTCTACTAAAAATACAACAAAATAGCCGGGCGTGGTGGTGGGCACCTGTAGTCCCAGCTACTCTGAGGCTGAGGCACGAGAATGGCTTAAACCCGGGAGGGAGGTTGCAGTGAGCTGAGATTGCACGACTGCTCTACCGCCTGGGCAACAGAGCAGGACTCCTTCTCAAAAAGAAAAGAAAAGAAAGAAAGAAAGAAAAGAAAAGAAAAAGAAAGCTGGGTGCGGTGGCTCAGCCTGTAATCCTAGCACTTTGGGAGGCCAAGGCAGGCAGATCACGAGGTCAGGAGTTCCAGACCAGCCTTGCCAACATGGTGAAACCCCATCTCTACTAAAAATACAAAAATTAGCTGGGCATGGTGGCGGGTGCTTGTAATCCCAGCTACTCGGGAGGCTGAGGCAGGAGAATCGCTTGAACCTGGGAGGCGGAGGTTGCAGTGACCTGAGATCGCGCCATTGCGCTCCAGCCTGGGCAACAGAGTGAGACTTTGTCTCCAAAAAAAAAAAAAAAGAAGAAGAAGAAAGAAGGAAGGAAGGAAAGAGAAAGAAAGAAAGAAAGAAAGAAAGAAAGAAAGAAAGAAAGAAAGAAAGAAAGAAAGAAAAAAAGAAAAGAAAAGAAAAAGAAAGAACCTCTACAGATGAGTTTCCCATAGACAGGACAGGAGGGAATTTAATGCCTTATGTTGTTTCCCTTTGATAAGCAGCCCCTACAGCCCCCCTGAGTGATCTCCAATTCCTAAAGCCACAGGTGTTCTCATCTGTTCTAGAGGAGCTGCAGGAGCATAGTGAATTAAAATGGTTTCACTTTTGCTCAAGGGAGCCACCTACTGTGTCACTTTTACATTGTCCAGATCCAACCCAGGTAAAGATAGGCCTTTTGGGGGAGCTAGGGGTATGATATTTTTAATAATTCAAAATTCTTAGAATATTAAATGTGTCCATGACGTTAAGAAAGGGGTTCTATCTGCAGTATAATTTCTTTAAAAAATGATTTGACTAGATATGTAAAATGCCAGAAGGCACTAGTAATTAAAAATCTAGGCAAGATAAAGTATCTTTTCAATGATTTTGTAAGTCAATGCACTGGGGAGAAGGAGAAGATGAAAGCCATCCAAAATGGACCATATCCTTCCATTTCACATTCAGAATCAGCTCTACTGCTGAGACCCCTATATGTAACACTTATCCTGTTATTTGGAAAATGGTATGGTGTGTTTGAAGACCACCCTCCAGGCAGTCTGAAACTCCAGACTGGAGGCTCAGCTCAAACCAACCATCACAAACTATATGACTGCACAAATCAATTTCTCTTAACTTCAGTTGAAACATCTTAAATGTGAGTGCAATAGACTAAATCAGAGATCTCAGAACTTCTTGTTTAATATGGCTAGAACACAAGTATATGAAAAGAGATAAAACTGGATTGGCCCCAGAACAATCCTGAGGAACCCCAGGGCTCTGTGGGACTCAGTTTCCAAACCACTAGATCAAGGGATTCCAAAGACATTCTCCAGCTCTAACAGTCTATGATTCAACATTGAAAATATTAAAAAAAAAACAAAACAGAACCCTATGTCTCCATCTATATAATATGTCCCTGAGGTTCAGCTCTGTGGAAATTGGTCCAAGTTGCATCACTGGAAGAAGAAGAGAAAAAGAAAATCATGAAAAAAGAAAAATCGACTTCGCTCTAATGAACTCAAACAGGAGCTGGTTAGTATTTCTGAATCTTTGCCAGGGCTCCAGCCTCCCCTCTGAAAAAGTACATGTGGGGAACACAGAGCCCCATCAAATGAAAAGAGATGGAGTGTACAAGAGGACTTTCCAAAAGAAAATCTCTTCTCCTTGAACTCTGCAGGATCCATTTGCACTACTGGACATTTCTGACATTGGAGAGAAAAAATGCTTAGCAGGAACCCTTTGTCCTCATAAAAGGTTTCTCCTGTTTGTTGCTTTGTGAACTAATGTAAATCAAATAAAGCAATGTACTCAAACCACAGTGGACCTGAGTATAAATGAGGAACAGATGGTGACTAAGTATATAGTGTCATTTCTATTTTGTGATGGTAATTGATCACAAAAGCACTATAGTCCACATGGCAGGAGTGGTCACAGCCGCCCCACATACTCTTCTTCTAAACGTGATCTCCAAACCTCCTTCCCTTCTCATCTCCCACTCAGTTCTGGGAAATGCAGAAAAATGTGTAATAGTTAGTGATAGAAAGAGCCACTGACCTAAATACATGATGGGTCATTTATTATGCATGGCTTCTGATCAAGGGATTAGAGAGTTCTCATTCAATCTTTATTTTCAGCCACTCAAGTTCCATTTCCCTTGCTTTATTTAGTTTTGACAAAGACAGTTTCTATATTTACACTTAACATGCTTAGTTTCCCTAAATATTCAAGGATACCATCAACCCTCACTGGAGGCCTCTTTGATAATGGCAGGTATAATTTCTGTATTAGTTTTCTGTTGTCACATAACAAATCACCCCCGCCCCCCCACCAAAAGAACAACTTAGTGGCTTAAACAATAAGCATATCTCACACAGTTTCTGTAGGGTCAGGAATTTGGAAGCGGGGTAATTTTGGCTTGAGGTCTCTGATGAGATTGCAGTCAAGATGTCAGCCAGAACTCCAGTCATCTGAAGGCTCATCTGGAGTGGGAGAATCTGCTTCCAAGATGGCTCACTCACATAGCTGTTGGCAAGAAACCTAGGTTTCTCACTAGAATTGCAGGAGGCCTTTGTACCTTACCATATGGACCTCTGAATAGGGCTGCTTGAGTGTCCTCACAACAGGGAAGCCAGTGTCTCCTAGAGTGAGTGACCTGAGAGAGAGAGAGAAAACGAGAAGGATGCCTTATGATGTTGATGACCTAGTCTCATAAATCACACATCATCACTCCTTGTATATTCTATTTATCAGAAGTGAGCCACTAAAGCTGAACCCATGCTTAAGGGGAAGGGAATTAGACTCCACATGTTTTAGGGGAGACACACCAAAGAATTTACAGACACATTTTAAAACCAACAAATCTTAGGATGGCCCAGAATCTGAAAATGGAAACTTTGAAAAAGTACTGCAAGGGTCACGATTCAAATGTCAAAAAGATTTTCTATAGGATTTTGCTGCTTGGCAGTGTGAGGGAGTCAGAGGTCACCTCCAAACCCTTTTTAACTCTTAGTGGGCTCTTTGGCTTGACCTAGGAGCCAAATTGACATCAGGTAGATTAACAAGAAAACGTCATGTAAACTTTATTAGTTTTACATGTACATGGGGATCTTCACAAGAGCAAAAATCGAAGAAGTGGCCAGAGCAAGATGCTTTTATACTTTTTAGACAAAAACCAATAAACTTGAGAGGACAAAGAGGATCTGGCTAAGGGCAGTAAATTTCTTCGGGGTTCACTAGGAGATATATGAGGAGTGGAGAAGTAGTGAAAGATAAGGGCTACCTTGGTAAATATGTTTAATATGTTTATTATGGTTCATTGCAGCCCCCAGTTCCCAATCTCTGTGATAAGGGCTATTTTGTCACCCTAGTACAGGCCCCCTCCAGAGGAATCTCTGTGACTTGCTGTCTGCTGGAAGAGATAGATCAGCTTGCCCTTTCTGAAACTAAAATTTCTACAATGTTTTTAACTCAAAATAATCAATATACCAATTCAGCATATTTTGGGACAGTGCATCCTTCACTCCTTCAGCAGTGGCACAACACACATACATATTGGTTTACAGATCATTAATTACTTGATAATAAGATTAGAATCAGAGGATCTTTAATCTAAATGTCAGAAAGAAGGAGTACTTAACATTACAGATATCTCTTAACAAATTACAGATATCTCTGTCATGATCTTGTAAAGCAATGTGGAAAATGGTTTAATTCATAGAGATTTTCAGGAACACATCTGAAGTATACAAGAAACTGGCTTTGGAACTTCTCTGCTGTGAAGATGCAAGGAAGTCAAAGATTAAATAAACAAAGATGATGATAAACATAGACGCTAATGAAAATGTTAATGCTTCTAACCCAGCTGATGATAAAGAAACTTATTTGTGTAATTTTATTTTTTTCATTTCCAATGGCTTATTTAAGCATCACACAAATATAGCAACTTCCCCATTCCCGCCAAAATGTAAAAGGTTTTCTGACAGAGTCAATAACATTTACACTTTTGAAACAAACTATTTAGATTGGCGCAAAAGTAATTGAGGTTTTTGCAATTAAATTTAGGTTGGTGCAAAAGTAATTGCGGTTTTTGCCATTTTTTTTTTTTTTAATTGCAAAAACCTCAATTACTTTTGCACCAACCTAATATTGTTAAGTTCCACTGATAGAGAAGCAGAGGCTTTTATATAAACTTTCCAAATAAATATTTCTCATTCTAACAAGTGATTGGGTGTGCTTAATTAAATAAAGAATAAAAAAACAGAATAAATCGTGGCTGACATCTTTAAAGGTTGCATTCTGGCATTTGTTTCTTGATGGGGCCATTTATCTATCCCTTCTTGAGCTGTCTAGCTAGAGAACTCTGTATTTCAGCAGTGAGGGACAGTTCTCCCATCTGTACTTCTTATTTGCCTCCTATTCAAATAAACAAAATATATTGCAGATACTGGTATATATTTTGCTTTGGACAGGTTTCTACCCCTAAGTTACAAGCAGACTTAGCATCTACCAGGGAAAAAGAAGGCTGTGGTGTTTGGAGTTGTGTGGTGCAGAAAATTTTGTGAATGGAAAAGGCTCTTTTAAAAAGCTTGTTGTCTAGATAGCCTTGCTCTTTCAAGTATGGTCATGGAGATTGTGAATCATGTAGACAGAAGTCTCAGGTGGCGTCACAGACCTATGGAATCAGAATCAATGCTTTTTAAGGTGACCCCTGGGTGATTCCTCTGTGTATTTGAGTTTGGTAAGCACTGCTCTGCAGAACTCAAGCCAAAAATATTTGCATTCTGGATAAACAAGAGAGCTTTACACAGAAGCTAGTCCCATCCACTGTTCTCCCCTCATCTGGTTACACTACAAATCTCACCCTAGACTCAGACTGCAGAAGAAAATTGCTGGATGCCAAATGTTCACCTCCTTATACCTAATTTCCATGTGCACAGGAACTTGAGCTATCTCACCAGGCCATCAGAACCAGCAGGTCCGGTGTTCAGGTAAGGGTTCCTAGCAGAGGTTTGCAAATAAAATCATTCACACAGACTAATCCTGGTTGGAGGGAAACGCACAAGGCCTGTGGAAAATCAAGGTGCAGAAAGCAGGGGCCCAATTTACACATATTTCGCCCTGTTAGCTTTCCCGGGCTTACTCAGCTTTCTTTCTCTTCATTGATTTATACGTGATCAGGATGACAACTTACAAATATATGCACAAAGAGCCAGTGCTTCAATACTAAACAGGAGAAAACGACAATACTGCTGTTCCAAAATTGAAATACTCCATTTGGAACTGAATCGCTTTCAGAGTCATATGCTCACAACCAAAAATAGCAAACACTCTTAACGCTCAAATATTTGAAAAAAAACAAAAAACAACAAAAAAAAACACCATAATTAGTAGCTCACGAGAAAAACATACAAATTTCATATAGTTCTCAGTAGACCTGGAGACTCTTCCTTTCTTATACAATGTTCCATGACTGCCACAAAGCCTGTGAGATACTTGGGGTATTATCACCCTCTCCATTTTACAGGTAAGGAGAAAGGCCCTGTGCTGCTCACCTCTGTGACAAGCCTTCCATTGTGACAGCTATCAAGGGGCAGAACTATAACTACAGCCATGATTCCAACACAACGCTGTTTTCTCCTCTACACATGGTTTGACTATAGGAAATTGTCACTTTGCACTTTGAAAGACTGCTGAAGGCTAATCATATGAGATTATGCCATGTGATAAAATTGCATAGTGGTTTGGAAACTACAGTCAATATAGCCCCATCACTATGTTACTGCTCAAAAGATGCGTCCATCCATTTTCTTTTTTTTTTTATTTTTGTGATAAGAACACTTAAAATAAGATCTACCCTCTTAAATTGTATACAATATACAGTGATTAATCATTGGTACAATGTTATAAAGCAGATCTATAGAGCTTATTTATCTTGCTTGACTGAAACTTCATGCCTGTCGATGAGTGACTCCCATTTTCCCTCCCCCCAGCCCCTGGCAACCACTATTTTACTTTTTGATTCTATGAATTTGACTATTTTAGACACCTTTTATAAATGGAATCATGCACTATTCGTTTTTCTGTGAATGGCTTATTTCATTTAACATCATGTCCTCAAGGTTCATCTGTGTTGTGGCATATTACAGAATTTCCTTCTTTTTTAAGGCTGAATAATATGCCATTTTATGTATATACAATATTGTATTTATCCGTTCATCTATCAATGGACATTTAGGTTGTTTCCACATTTTAGGTATTGTGACTAGACTAGTGTTGCAATGCACATGAGTGCTAATATTTTTCTAAGATCCTGACTTTAATTCCTTCGGGTAAATACCCAGAAATGGGATTGCTGGATCATAGATCATATGGTAACTCTTTTTTTTTTTTTAACAGACAGAGTCTTTCTGTGTTGCTCAGACTGGTCTTGACCTATTGGTCTCAAGCAATCCTCCCAAAGAGCTGAGATTACAGGTGTGAGCCACCATGCTTGGCTGTATTTTTAGTTTTTAAAGGCACCTCTTCCAAAGTGGCTGCACCTGCTGAGACATTATGACTCTTGCCAGTGAAAAAAACAACAAAAAATTCAGCAAAGTGGCTGTACCATTTTGCATTTCCACCAACAGTATACAATGTTCTAGTTTCTCCATATCTTCTTGCTTCCTATTTGAGCTGGAACTTCCTCAGGTCTTCAGGGTTAGGTTTAACTATCCTGTTTTTATTTTTTATTCAGTTTTGGAACTGTGGCTCACAGTATTCTGTGTATCACATCAAACTCAATGGACTGAACCCCCTCTAATCCTATTTTACTTGTGATTCTTCCCAGAAGAACATACTTTGTTGCAGAAAAAACTGAAGCTAACATTCATGGCCTTGCCAGAGCTGTCTGCAAAATGCACCAGCCAAATGGAATTATGCAAAGCTTATGGAAGAAGGCCCGATTAAATTCAAAAAGCTGGTATTGTATTTTCAATTGTGCCAGCATGGTGATAGGCACTGGGGATACCAAACTAAGTAAGAATACAGCTTAAACAAATAATGACATAATGTAAGTAATGTGGTATAATACACATGAAGTATATGGATATTGGGGAGAAAGGTATGAATGGTGATCCTGAAAAGTTAGATTGGAGGGTAGGCAAACAGTTAAGCTAAGCCTTGAAAAGTTAGTAGGCAAGTGTACCAGGCCAACACGGGGACGTATTCTATAATTTGTACCACGGCTGGTAAATATGGGTACACTTGGCACCATTCCCATTACTGCAGCAAGGGCAGACATTGCTAAATGAATGTAACGTTCAACCAATATATGGTCTCAGAATCTTTATTAATGGTGTTTCAAAGAGCACTACTAGTGCATCCTAAATGGTGTGCAAGGTCTTTGCCATCTGCCCTTGATTTAGAGCACCTTCTTCAAGTTCCCTTGTTTTGAACAAGCTAATCATAGTGAAATGATTCAATAGTATTCCAAGACAGCTTCCGTGAGCCAAAGTTTCAAAGAATTTGTCTCCCTTTTTAATGTTTCCTTCCAGAGGGAGAGAATGCAACTCATGTGAAACATCTGGTCCTCTCTGCCAGTGTTATTTATTCTTCTCTGGTAGAGGGGGACTAAACTATCTGATTGTTAAATTTGCAAAGAATAACTTGTATGTACATAGCTCATCTCCCCATGTTTTCCTTCTGGGAAGAGGAGGTCTCAGTATCTCCATTCTGTATGTCTTTTCAGAGTAAGTGTTTGTCTTGGTGCAGCCTGCCCCACCCAGCCTGAATGCCATTCACTGGGGCTCTTTGGTTTTTACTCAAAAGTATATCCTCGGGGAAAATGAGACAAACAAAGTTATATTTCAGAAGATTGTGTGTAATAAAGAAATAAAAGAAATGTCACTGGGGGAAGAAGAAGGCAAAGCTTCTTTCTGCATTTGTATTATGTACTTTCAAGCCAAAAAGGGATCATTAAGTTTGTTTACTCCAAAGAATCATGGGTAGGTCTAGAGGTAAGTCTGAAAGAACCGTGAATCTTAAGGAAGAGCTGATCATTCAATCCAGAGCTTTGGTGTTTGGCAGAAGGAATGGGGTTACTACAATTCAAAAGGTCAGTTACTGCCAAGGCCAAGTCTGTCCTTCTTGGCTAGGGTCATGTGGCTAACATTTTCCACCGTGGGAATGCCACAATATGTACACAATTTCCCCTGGCTTTATACACTGGAGTTGAGAGTGTGCAGATTGCTTCATAATGGCCCCCAATATATAATGTCCCGTTGTGTCTTACCTCTTTGCATTGTGATTTTTGTCACTCCTCCCATCAAGAGATGAAATTGATTTTCTGACCCTTTGAATGTGGGTTGACCTTATGACTTGCTTTGACCAATAGAAAGTGGCAGATGTGATACTGTATGACATTTGAGGATAAGACATATGAGGCCTTGAAGCTTCCATTTTCTCCCTCTTGGAATTCCCATCACTATGTAAGGAAGCCTGAGAGAGACTACCACATGATGAAAACCACGTAAAGAGAGTCAAGCTGCCAAGCAGTACCTAAGCTCCAAACATTCGAATGAGGCCATCTTAACCCCTTCAGGCCCAGTTAAACTGCCAGATGATTACAGTCACACAGACAACCTCAGACAACAGCAGAAGAACCACCCAGCTAACCACAGCAACTCAAAGAATCAGGAGAAATGATAAACCATTGTCTTAAGCCATTATATTTTGTAGAGTTTTGTTATAATGCAAAGGCTATTTGGTATAAGGAGTGTATTTCTCTGCAGATATAAACTTTCCCCAGAACCTAACCCACATTGAACATGAAAGTCCTGTATCTTTAACTTCTTCAAAGTGCCAGTCTTCCTTGTGTGTGTGTGTGTGTGTGTGTTTTGTTGTTGTTTTTAAGGGCAATACCTTTTCCTTCCCTCACTGTCTTAGGCTCCTTTAGTGAGAATCTACCTAATTTTGCATCAATAATTTTTAGGAGAAGCTACAGTTGACTAAACTAATATCTCTTTTTTTATTATCCTCTTAATGAAAGGCACGTCCCCTCTCTCAGATTCCTGTTCCACCATTTAAAATATCTTCTCTTCCTCCCATATTCTCCAAAGTAACTGAACTGCAATGGGGGAAGACATACATTTCTTGCAAGAGAAAATTCATTTTTTCCAGACAAATCCTTATAGTGCCAATGGCATGCTTCACTCTGGCTGTTTGTAGCTGGGCACAGGGACTAAATCGCTGCTAATTAGAGATATGCAAGCCTCAAAGGGATTTGACTCAGATTCCAATTTGCAAATAGGGTTTGTGTGTTTGGATTTGGATTTCGATTGGACTAAAACTTCCCTTTGCGCATTAACTTAAAGCTCTTGTTCTTAAACCCAGGCAAAACATTGCACTCCCATTTATGCATGGGAACACACACTAAGCAGGAATGACAAACTCTTTTCAAGTCAAAGTAAGGGTTTGCGTTGATATATCCCAGTTGTGGAAAATTGGAGATTCTTATTTGGAATTGTTCTGTTTTCCTAGACACTTATTAGCACCAAACCTTCATGGTTGTTTTGCCTTTTTACTTTCAGATTTGCTGTTGTTGTTATTGTTGTGTGTGTATGGGGGGGTAGTTTTTGTTTTCTGGACTTTTTTTGGTGAGCCACACTGAATGGAAATTTGAAAAGGTATTCACAGAATTCTTTTTTTTTAAATTTTATTATTATTATACTTTAAGTTTTAGGGTACATGTGCACAATGTGCAGGTTTGTTACATATGTATACATGTGCCATGTTGTTGTGCTGCACCCATTAACTCGTCATTTAGCATTAGGTATATCTCCTAATGCTATCCCTCCCCGCTCCCCCCACCCCACAACAGTCTCCGGAGTGTGATGTTCCCCTTCCTGTGTCCATGTGTTCTCCTTGTTCAATTCCCACCTATGAGTGAGAACATGCAGTGTTTGGTTTTTTGTCCTTGCAATAGTTTACTGAGAATGATGATTTCCAGTTTCATCCATGTCCCTACAAAGGACATGAACTCATCATTTTTTATGGCTGCATAGTATTCCATGGTGTATATGTGCCACATTTTCTTAATCCAGTCTATCGTTGTTGGACATTTGGGTTGGTTCCAAGTCTTTGCTATTGTGAATAGCGCAGTAAACATATGTGTGCATGTGTCTTTATAGCAGCATTATTTATAATCCTTTGGGGATATACCCAGTAATAGGACGGCTGGGTCAAATGGTATTTCTAGTTCTAGATCCCTGAGGAATCGCCACACTGACTTCCACAATGGTTGAACTAGTTTACAGTCCCACCAACAGTGTAAAAGTGTTCCTATTTCTCCACATCCTCTCCAGCACCTGTTGTTTCCTGACTTTTTAATGATGGCCATTCTAACTGGTGTGAGATGGTATCTCATTGTGGTTTTGATTTGCATTTCTCTGATGGCCAGTGATGATGAGCATTTTTTCATATGTTTTTTGGCTGCATAAATGTCTTCTTTTGAGAAGTGTCTGTTCATGTCCTTTGCCCACTTTTTGATGGGGTTGTTTGATTTTTTCTTGTAAATTTGTTTGAGTTCATTGTAGATTCTGGATATTAGCCCATTGTCAGATGAGTAGGTTGCAAAAAGTTTCTCCCATTTTGTAGGTTGCCTGTTCACTCTGATGGTAGTTTCTTTTGCTGTGCAGAAGCTCTTTAGCTTAATTAGATCCCATTTGTCAATTTTGGCTTTTGTTGCCATTGCCTTTGGTGTTTTAGACATGAAGTCCTTGCCCATGCCTATGTCCTGAATGGTATTGCCTAGGTTTTCTTCTAGGGTTTTTATGGTTTTAGGTCTAACATGTAAGTCTTTAGTCCATCTTGAATTAATTTTTGTATAAGGTGTAAGGAAGGGATCCAGTTTCAGCTTTCTACATATGGCTAGCCAGTTTTCCCAGCACCATTTATTAAATAGGGAATCCTTTCCCCATTGCTTGTTTTTGTCAGGTTTGTCAAAGATCAGATAGTTGTAGATATGTGGCATTATTTCTGAGGGCTCTGCTCTGTTCCATTGATCTATATCTCTGTTTTGGTAACAGGACCAAGCTGTTTTGGTTACTGTAGCCTTGTAGTATAGTTTGAAGTCAGGTAGCACGATGCCTCCAGCTTTGTTCTTTTGGCTTAGGACTGACTTGGTGATGCGGACTCTTTTTTGGTTCTATATGAATTTTAAAGTAGTTCTTTCCAATTCTGTGAACAAAGTCATTGGTAGCTTGATGGGGATGGCATTGAATCTATAAATTACCTTGGGCAGTATGGCCATTTTCACGATATTGATTCTTCCAACCCATGAGCATGGAATGTTCTTCCATTTGTTTGTATCCTCTTTTATTTCATTGAGCAATGGTTTGTAGTTCTCCTTGAAGAGGTCCTTCACATCCCTTGTAAGTTGGATTCCTAGGTATTTTATTCTCTTTGAAGCAATCGTGAATGGGAGTTCACTCATGATTTGGCTCTCTGTTTGTCTCTTATTGGTGTATAAGAATGCTTGTGATTTTTGTACATTGATTTTATATCCTGAGACTTTGCTGAAGTTGCTTAACAGCTTAAGGAGATTTTGGGCTGAGACAATGGGGTTTTCTAGATATACAATCATGTCATCTGCAAACAGGGACAATTTGACTTCCTCTTTTCCTAATTGAATACCCTTTATTTCCTTCTCTTGCCTAATTGCCCTGGCCAGAACTTCCAGCACTATGTTGAATAGGAGTGGTGAGAGAGGGCATCTCTGTCTTGTGCCAGTTTTCAAAGGGAATGCTTCCAATTTTTGCCCATTCAGTATGATATTGGCTGTGGGTTTGTCATAGATAGCTCTTATTATTTTGAGATATGTCCCATCAATACCTAATTTATTGAGAGTTTTTAGCATGAAGGGTTGTTGAATTTTGTCAAAGGCCTTTTCTGCATCTATTGAGATAATCATGTGGTTTTTGTCTTTGGTTCTGTTTATATGCTGGATTACATTTATTGATTTGTGTATGTTGAACCAGCCTTGCATCCCAGGGATGAAGCCCACTTGATCATGGTGGATAAGCTTCTGATGTGCTGCTGGATTTGGTTTGCCAGTATTTTACTGAGGATTTTTGCATCAATGTTCATCAAGGATATTGGTCTAAAATTCTTTTTTGGCTGTGTCTCTGCCAGGCTTTGGTATCAGGATGATGCTGGCCTCATAAAATGAGTTCGGGAGGATTCCCTCTTTTTCTATCGATTGGAATAGTTTCAGAAGGAATGGTACCAGTTCCTCCTTGTACCTCTGGTAGAATTCAGCTGTGAATCCATCTGGTCCTGGACTCTTTTTGGTTGGTAAGCTATTAATTATTGCCACAATTTCAGAGCCTGTTATTGGTCTATTCAGAGATTCAACTTCTTCCTGGTTTAATCTTGGGAGGGTGTATGTGTTGAGGAATTTATCCATTTCTTCTAGATTTTCTAGTTTATTTGCGTAGAAGTGTTTGTAGTATTCTCTGATGGCAGTTTGTATTTCTGTGGAATCGGTGGTGATATCTCCTTTATCATTTTTTATTGTGTCTCTTTGATTCTTCTCTCTTTTCTTCTTTATTAGTCTTGCTAGCAGTCTATTAATTTTGTTGATCTTTTCAAAAAACCAGCTCCTGGATTCATTAATTTTTTGAAGATTTTTTTATGTCTCTATTTCCTTCAGTTCTGCTCCGATTTTATTTATTTCTTGCCTTCTGCTAGCTTTTGAATGTGTTTGCTCTTGCTTTTCTAGTTCTTTTAATTGTGATGTTAGGGTGTCAATTTTGGATCTTTCCTGCTTTCTCTTGTGGGCATTTAGTGCTATAAATTTCCCTCTACACACTGCTTTGAATGTGTCCCAGAGATTCTGGTATGTTGTGTCTTTGTTCTCGTTGGTTTCAAAGAACATCTTTATTTCTGCCTTCATTTTGTTATGTACCCAGTAGTCATTCAGGAGCAGGTTGTTCAGTTTCCATGTAGTTGAGTGGTTTTGAGTGAGTTTCTTAATCCTGAGTTCTAGTTTGATTGCACTGTGGTCTGAGAGACAGTTTGTTACAATGTCTGTTCTTTTACATTTGCTGAGGAGAGCTTTACTTCCAACTATGTGGTCAATTTTGGAATAGGTGTGGTGTGGTTCTGAAAAAATGTATATTCTGTTGATTTGGGGTGGAGACTTCTGTAGATGTCTATTAGGTCTGCTTGGTGCAGAGCTGAGTTCAATTCCTGGGTATCCTTGTTAACTTTCTGTCTTGTTGATCTGTCTAATGTTGACAGTGGGGTGTTAAAGTCTCCCATTATTATTGTGTGGGAATCTAAGTCTCTTTGTAGGTCACTCAGGACTTGCTTTATGAATCTGGGTGCTCCTGTATTGGGTGCATATATATTTAGGATAGTTAGCTCTTCTTGTTGAATTGATCCCTTTAACATTATGTAATGGCCTTCTTTGTCTCTTGATCTTTGTTGGTTTAAAGTCTGCTTTATCAGAGACTAGGATTGCAACCCCTGCCTTTTTTTGTTTTCCGTTTGCTTGGTAGATCTTCCTCCATCCTTTTACTTTGAGCCTATGTGTGTCTCTGCACATGAGATGGGTTTCCTGAATACAGCACACTGATGGGTCTTGACTCTATCCAATTTGCCAGTCTGTGTCTTTTAATTGGAGCATTTAGTCCATTTACATTTAAAGTTAATATTGTTATGTGTGAGTTTGATTCTGTCATTATGATGTTAGCTGGTTATTTTGCTCGTTAGTTGATGCAGTTTCTTCCTAGCCTCGATGATCTTTACAATTTGGCATGATTTTGCAGTGGCTGGTACTGGTTGTTCCTTTCCATGTTTAGTGCTTCCTTCAGGAGCTCTTTTAGGGCAGGCCTGGTGGTGACAAAATCACTCGGCATTTGCTTGTCTGTAAAGTATTTTATTTCTCCTTCACTTATGAAGCTTAGTTTGGCTAGATATGAAATTCTGGGTTGAAAATTCTTTTCTTTAATATTGAATATTGGCCCCCACTCTCTTCTGGCTTGTAGACTTTCTGCCAATAGATCCGCTGTTAGTCTGATGGGCTTCCCTTTGTGGGTAACCCAACCTTTCTCTCTGGCTGCTCTTAACTTTTTTCCTTCATTTCAACTTTGGTGTATCTGACAATTATGTGTCTTGGAGTTGGTCTTCTTGAGGAGTATCTTTGTGGCGTTCTCTGTATCTCCTGAATCTGAATGTTGGCCTGCCTTGCTAGATTGGGGAAGTTCTCCTGGATAATATCCTGCAGAGTGTTTTCCAACTTGGTTGCATTCTCCTCGTCACTTTCAGTTACACCAATCAGACATAGATTTGGTCTTTTCACATAGTCCCATATTTCTTGGAGGCTTTGTTCATTTCTTCTTATTCTTTTTTCTCTAGACTTACCTTCTCACTTCATTTCATTCATTTCATCTTCCATCGCTGATACCCTTTCTTCCAGTTGATCGCCTTGGCTCCTGAGGCTTCTGCATTCTTCACGTAGTTCCCGAGCCTTGGCTTTCAGCTCCATCAGCTCCTTTAAGCACTTCTCTGTATTGGTTATTCTAGTTATACATTTGTCTAATTCTTTTTCAATGTTTTTAACTTCTTTGCCTTTGGCTTGAATTTCCTCCTGTAGCTCAGAGTAGTTTGATCATCTGAAGCCCTCTTCTCTCAACTCATCAAAGTCATTCTCTGTCCAGCTTTGTTCCGTTGCTGGTGAGGAACTGCGTTCCTTTGGAGGAGGAGAGGCGCTCTGCTTTTTAGAGTTTCCAGTTTTTCTGCTCTGTTTTTTCCCCATCTTTGTGGTTTTATCTACTTTTGGTCTTTGATGGTGACGTACAGATGGGTTTTTGGTGTGGATGTCCTTTCTGTTTGTTAGTTTTCCTTCTACCAGACAGGACCCTCAGCTGCAGGTCTGTTGGAGTTTGCTAGAGGTCCACTCCAGACGCTGTTTGGCTGGGTGTCAGCAGCGGTGGCTGTAGAACAGCAGATTTAGGTGAACCGCAAATTCTGCTGCCTGATTGTTCCTCTGGAAGTTTTGTCTCAGAGGAGTACCCGGCCGTGTGAGGTGTCAGTCTGCCCCTACTGGGGGGTGCCTCCCAGTTAGGCTGCTCAGGGGTCAGGGACCCACTTGAGGAGGCAGTCTGCCTGTTCTCAGATCTCCAGCTGCGTGCTGGGAGAACCACTACTCTCTTCAAAGCAGTCAGACAGGGACATTTAAGTCTGCAGAGATTATTGCTGTCTTTTTGTTTGTCTGTGCCCTGCCCCTAGAGGTGGAGCCTATAGAGGCAGGCAGGCAGGCCTCTTTGAGCTGTGGTGGGCTCCACCCAGTTCGAGCTTTCTGGCTGCTTTGTTTACCTATGCAAGCCTGGGCAATGGCGGGCACCCCTCCCCCAGCCTCGCGGCCACCATGCAGTTTGATCTCAGACTTCTGTGCTAGCAATCAGCGAGACTCCATGGGCGTAGGACCCTCCAAGCCAGGTGCAGTATGTAACCTCCTGGTGTGCCGTTTTTTAAGCCCATGAGAAAAGTGCAGTATTAGGGTGGGAGTGACCTGATTTTCCAGGTGCTGTCTGTCACCCCTTTCTTTGACTAGGAAAGGGAACTCCCTGACCCCTGGCACTTCCCAAGTGAGGCAATACCTCACCCTGCTTTGGCTCACGCACGGTGCGCTGCACCCACTGTCCTGCGCCCACTGTCTGGCACTCCCTGGTGAGATGAACCCTGTACCTCAGATGGAAATGCAGAAATCACCCGTCTTCTGCGTCGCTCACACTAGGAGCTGTAGACCGGAGCTGTTCCTATTCGGCCATCTTGGCTCCCTCCCCAACAGAATTCTTTTTTGATCTACATGATGGCTAACAGCCCAACTATATTTTCACAGATTCACTGGATAACTTTGGAAGTCTTATACACTAACATCAGTTGACCACTTACTGTGTGTTTGTGTTCATTTAATCCTTAGGAGAATCATAAGAAGTGGGGTTTCTATTTATTACTCCTATTTTTCAGATAAGTTATATAGGGAGCTAGAGGTTACAAAAAATTAACCATGCCATGTTGCCACCCTATTCTTGGTCGCAGTCCATTAAAAAGCAAACTGTGATAAGGCAAGAGTAATCTATAGGAAGTTCTTCTATCATAAATACTTAGATATTAATTGTGTTATTCTGGAATAAACTGTAAATAACTAGCACCTGTGTTAAATAAATCACAACTTGGACCTGGAATTCAGAATATTAGAGTTCAGATATTACCTAGTCTCCAATTCCTTTATTTTGCATGTAACAAGATTTTACAAACTCAAAAAACATGTTACTTGCTGAAGGTCAAAGGAAGGGCTGTTGGTAAACATGGTTTAGAACCAGCTGCAGTTTTTCACATTAAGGCACATGGTGCTCAGCAGTGAGTTGAAAGTAGGTCGTCCCTTGAAAAAAGTTGGCTTGATTCTCCAGGAGGTTAATTCTTGAATGGAATTGATCTTGCTGAATTCACAATTATCCAGGGCATGGCCTTCAACATTACAGACTCAGGAACTTCTATTTATTGTTCAGCTTGAGAAAGGGGATCCATCTCTAAAGGGTAGAACCACATTAACCAAATTCGCAGGTTGAAAAAATATAAACCAGAGTGTAAATTTATTTACATCAAGTAATACCATTATTACTGCCTAACACACAGTATGACAGTTTAGATCTAAATCTGAAAAATATAGCATGCTCCATTGCAAGACAAGCATATCAACAGACCCAAAGAAGAAGGAAAAAGTCCAGAGATAAACGGATATAGAAGCCACCTACAGATCTCCAGGACCAGAAACAGGAAAAGGCAGGTGAGACTTTCTCAACTTCACACCATTGATATTTGAGGACAGATAATCATTTATTATAAGAGGTTGTTCTGTGCACTGTAGCAGGTTTAGCAGCATCCCTGGTCTCTACCTTCTGTATGCCAATGGCACCCTCTCTACCTTCTACCAGTCATGATAATCAAGGACATCCTCAGCCATTGCCAAAATATCTTCTAGTTGAGAACTACCAAGGAAATCTAAATGCATATTACAAATGGTGGGACTCTAGAGACAGACTTACTTTGTAAAACTGAAGGCTGGGGTAGGGTGTTGATTTATGAACAGATGCAGACAAATTGCCATTGCTATCCAGGTTTGGCCAGCTGTTGTCACACCAGGACTAAGGAACAGGAGGGACAGAAGAAACCACTCTTCAAGAGCCCTGGCCAAGTCTTCCACCAGCACAAATGACTAGTTCAGTGATTCCCTGCCATCCCAGTGAGCTATCTCTATCTCCAAGTTTTGCAAGGTCACCTTTGTGCCACTTCCATCTCCTAGGGACTAATGTCCGTAATCTTGATTCCTGACCCCCAACACAGTGTTCTCTGCACTAGAACACACAGCCTGAAGCCCACTCAGACTATGCTTTTAAGGTACAAACTATGCGTTATTCATTACTGCATTGTCAGTTCATGTGAGAATCTGGCACAAAATAGGTGTTGAACAAAATTGAATGAACAAATGGACAAAAAGATGAATGGACTAATCTGGAGTGAGCACCTAGTTTGTACTGGGTTCTGTGCAAGGTTTGTTAAAGCTAGAGCTTTTCATCCTACAGAGCTGGGTTTGAATCCCAGCGAACCCTCTTGTTAGCTCTGGGACTTTGGGAATGTCACTTAACTTCTCTGATCTTTCATTCCTTTAGTAGTAAATAGGAAAAACAATGGAGCTTTTAGCACATTGCCTTACAAACAGTATGGTTTTGACTTTATTTTTCTTATCCAATAGTATAATGGTCATTAAATTCTGACAACCTGTAAAGCAAATCCTTTCAGTAGTCTCCTCATTTTACAGATGACAGAAAGAGGGTCAAAGGGGTTAAGTGATTTGCTCAGGGGCAAAGTCCTGTTAGTGGAAGAGGCAGGATTCATACCTATTCTGACCAGCTGAGTTCTGGGGCTTTTCATGACACCATCCTCCCTCAGTTCAACTCCTGGAGGCCTTGCCAAGGAGACTAGAGATTATTCTTGATTAGTAGAGGGGGTATATTACAGTTTGAGTCCGGGCATTTTTTTGTTTGTTGTCTAACAGACTTCACTTTCCTTATTCTATGTCTGGGAGGATGCAGGAGACATAATCTCCTCCTTGAGCAGAGATGATGTCTCTAAGCTCTACTGCCCAACTCACACAATCAGTCCAGGCCTCCTTTAACCTCCTATAGCCAGGATTAGGAATTTTGGTTTCATTAATTAAGATCACTGAAGTTATATTTTTTGTTTGTACTTCAAAACAATGCAAATAAATTTCTTAGTTTGGTTTTTCAGAGTCTCTCATTTTTTTAGATAAAATTTTTGGATTAGTTTGTACTTTGGGTTCACAGCATTCAGTCATTAAAGGGTTGACTGGACATGACCAGAGTTGGCTCCATCCATCTCCTAAACTCATGACATCAGCTCCATCAGGATGTCAGGAAGCTGGGTGGCTTTCACTGTAGTGGTAGATTCCAGGACCACCAAAATGAATTTGAATGCCTAGGAAGAGGCGGGATTGAGTAATTGTGGGATTTTGACTCAGCACGCAAACTTCTAACACTCTAAATGAGAAAATGTCACTTTACCAAACTAAAAAAAGTAGCCTAATAATGTTTAAATCAAATACAACTCACCTATGATACTGGCAAGCTTTTTCATCAGTAGGAGACAGACTAATGACATAGAACCACTTTGAGGAGAAAGGGCAGGAATTTCCAGCTCAAAATCCACAACAATAACAAACACTTATGGAGAAAGTCACACCCACAAAGAGGCCCATGATGCTGTCACAGGTTCCTGTGTGAGGGACAATGATTGAATGGAGGCCTCAGCTCTCCTCTGCTTTCTGGTAGTTTACTTAGCACAGTATTTCTTCCCTAAAAACAGCTATTTCTTCTTTTTTCTTCTTTTTCTTTTTTTTTTTTTTTTTTGAGACAGCGTCTCACTCTGTTGCTCAGGCTGGAGTGCAGTGGTGCGATCTTGGCTCACTGCAACCTCCACCACCCAGGTTCAAGCAATTCTCGTGCCTCAGCCTCCTGAGTAGCTGGAACTACAGGTGTGGCCATCAGGCCCAGCTAATTTTTGTATTTTTAGTAGAGACCAGGTTTCACCATGTTGGCCAGGCTGGTCTCAAACTCCTGACCTCAGGTGATCTGCCCACCTCAGCCTCCTAAAGTTACAGGCATGAGCCACCACACCCAGCCAGAACAGTTGTATCTTCTAATTCCAAGTGAACATATAAACCAAAGACTCTCCTGCTTTCCCTTCCTGGGAAAAATTTTCTTTTGAACTTCTCTAAGTGTGAATGTCTGTTGTGTTTTTTCTAAGAGTTGCTGTCCTTCTCGTCGCCTGTCCCGGAAGATCAGCAGTGAAGCTGCCCACTATTCACAGTGGCAAACATACGGAATCAACTTAGGAGTCCATCAATGGATGAAATGTGCCAATCGAGAAAAATGTCAAGACAAGTCTCAATCATTTTGGGAGGTTTATTTGCCAAAGTTAAAGATGTGTGCCTGGGAGGCAAAGTTAAGGACTTGCACCTGTGCCTTTCTCTGAAGATGATTTTGAGGGCTCCAAATTTAAAGGTGAAAGAGTGGGATATTGAGAAGTACACAATTTTTATGTAAGAGGCGGGGTAGGGAAAAATAGTCATTCATGCCTTTGTCTGGCTCAGTGAATCTGCATTTCTTTACATAAGGTGACATAGACAAATGGGGCAGAGGAAAAATGGAGGGAATATGAATTTTACATAAGATAACATGGACAAAATGGGGCAAGGGAACAATCAGATATGCATTTGTGTCTGGTAGGCCAGGAGGTGACTGCACCTGTGAAGATAAGCTATCAATTTACATTGCCATGGTGAAATTTTAACAGAAACACCTTCAAAGATCTTGCATCCCAGCTACTCAGGAGGTTGAGGCAGGAGAATCGCTTGAACCCGGGAGGCAGAGGTTGCAGTGAGCTGAGATCGCACCATTGCACTCCAGCCTGGGCGACAAGAGTGAAACTCTTTCTCAAAAAAAAAAAAAAAAAAAAAAAGATGATGATGAAGGTAAGATGCCCCTTGTGAGGACCCTATGTGCAGAAGAGCCAAACACACCTGGCTTCTCAGCCCACTGGGCATCCGCAGGCAGTGGCCATGTCATCAGGGATGGGAGAAGAATGATAATGATAGGGGAATACTACAGCCACTATTGTAAAATAGTGATCTTGGCATAACGACCCGGAAGTGGTTTCCATGATTCAATTATTTTCATAAATGAAGCAAACCCAAATTTTTTCCTGATTTGAGTTTTCATGAGTTACTTTGCATTCTTCATGCATCCAAGAGGTTGTTTTTCACACGCTAAGCAACTGCAGGATATGTTTAGAAGCCAGTATACTACAACAGTGTCTGTCCTTGACTTCCCTGGGTGTGTTTGTATCTTCCAAGCAGATGGGCGATGGACTTTTCCCTTTATCGAAACCTCTTGATCTTTTTTTCACCACTGCTGCCTGTATCTGGGTTGGAATGGCCAAGTTCTTGGAGGGAGGTGGAAGATGAAAGAGATGAAAGAAGCCCCTTAGATAGCTTTAGACCCAAAACAGGAAAGTTCAACATCCTTCCACATAGTGGTGTCTCT
Source organism: Hylobates moloch (assembly GCF_009828535.3). Taxonomy (NCBI): domain Eukaryota; kingdom Metazoa; phylum Chordata; class Mammalia; order Primates; family Hylobatidae; genus Hylobates; species Hylobates moloch. The sequence goes on from NW_026652293.1 coordinate 55,685,266, forward strand.
AACAAAATAAAATTTAAGAGCTTAAAATGTTTCTGATGAAAGCACAAAGAAAACATCACTGCATCCTAATGTAGCCTCGATTTCCTAATTATAAAATCCCTCAGAAAGAGGAGGAGGGCAGGAGGATAAGAAAGAAGTCCGAGCACAATGAATTCTTTTTTTTTTTTGGAGATGGAGTCTCGTTCTGTCACCGAGGCTGGAGTGCAGTGGTGCAATCTCGGCTCACTGCAAGCTCTGCCTCCAGGGTTCACGCCATTCTCCTGCCTCAGCCTTCCCAGTAGTTGGGACTACAGGTGCCCGCCACCACACCCGGCTAATTTTTTGTATTTTCAGTAGAGACGGAGTTTCATTGTGTTAGCCAGGATAGTCTCGATCTCCTGACCTCGTGAGCTGCCCGCCTCAGCCTCCCAAACTGCTGGGATTACAGGCGTGAGCCACCACGCCTGGCCCGAGCACACTGAATTCTTTTGGGCCAACTGTTGGACTCCAGCATGCCCTGGGCCCAGTCTCACATCCAGTAAACACTGCCAATCTGGAGACCCACACTGGGGGTGGATTCAACGAATCTGATTAAGAAGATAGCACTTCAATTTCTTGCCTCATCTCTGGAGAAGGTTGGCTTTATAAATTTTTTTTAAACATCAAACAAATCATAAAATCTAGCGTATCGAAGTCCTTGCTATCTCACACTCTTCGGGAAGGACTTGTCTCTAGGAAATTGTTTTCCAACTGTGGAGGGTTTGCTCCCTCCAGAACTAAAACTGGGTTTGTTTCATCCTTAGGCATCCATGAGTCACTTTTGTTGTAACAAATAGACAGTAACCCACCAACCTCAAGCACAGGGTTTACATTAAGGCATAGAGATACTAAGGCAGGCAAGAAACTTAGTGATTACAGAGAACAGAGCCCGTTCCCTCACTCCCTTGACAGGAGGTCCTTCATAATCTCATTTCACTGAGAGTACTCAGCCTTTTGAGGCTGTTTCTTCTGTCCCTGCCTCTATTCATCATCTATTTTATGCTTTTCCCTGGTACTCAGCATTCTTTCTCTACCTCAATAAATTTTTGAGTGAATGGATAAGGAAATGAATAAATGCTCATAGTTTCTAGTCTATCATCACGTTGCCTTGTTCATAGTTTTGACTTACTCAGAGCCTATCGTGGCTGTTGCTGCTTTGTGACCTGTGTGTGTGCACACGTGTGTGTGTGCACATGTGTGTCTGTGTGTTTGTTGCTTCTTACCTCCTTCTGATTTCTGATTCCCAAGTCAAATTTCAGGGACCTAACAAATCACTATTGTCACTGCTTAAGTGTTTTTCATACCAGGTCACTTTTTATATCAAGTCACTGTAGTCCAGTCAGCTTTTTAATTGTTCTGTTTTGTTTTGTTTTGTTTCCTGGTGATATTTTGTCTCCTGATGGAAAGGGGCAAGATCCTGTGGTTCATAAAATATTTACATTAGGCTGCTCTCTCTCAGGATTGCCAGATTCAACAAATAAAAATGCAAGATGCAAAATTTGGGATATCTTTTTATTTAAAAATTACTTGTTTATCTGAAATTCAAATGAACTGGCTGTCCTATATTTTATCTGGCAACCCTACTTTCCACCCAAGCAGTTGAATGAAGCAGCTTCACATAGATGGGATTATTGGGTGCCATGATAGATAGGTGTGTCCAGCCCCCAGTTTTTAATGAAAATCTGTCTTAAGTAAAGATGGAATCACTGTCTTAACAGGAAAAGGATGTGAAACACAATTTGCCATGTCTTCATAATACAGGGTCATCACTATGTCCATTTTCGTTCTGTGTTCAAGGCTTACTATGGCCTCCAGCTGTTAGCCCCTGCCCTGGAATTCCCATTTCTTGGTTGCTTTTTCTAAATTTAAACTGTTCCTTTTCTTTTAGTTGTCATTTCTCATTGCTGGGCATGTGCTTGCCTCTTTTTCTTTCAAATTTATAGTTTTTTGTGGTTTTGTTTCCATGTTTTCTTTTTTCCTATTAGGCTAAAGTAAAGGTGAATAGAGACACTGAGTGAGGGAATTTTATGAACACTTCATAATTTCCAAACCTATAGGCTCTAATACTTGGATTTTATGGCATTGGCTGTTCAGAAGTATTTTATTATGCCCAGGCTAGGGGAAAAAATGCATTTATTGTCATTGAGTAGTGTTCCAGGTCCTCTGCTAGATATGACACATAACTTAGTGTGTTTCAGGTACGTGGCAATGGGATGTATGGCTAAGTTCCTAAAAGAGATCTATTACTCCTTTAAAATATATTATAACATTGCGTAATCCTTGCTTTAGCAGGCCTTTCCTGAATGAGCAAAAATGAATAAGGTTAAAAATAACATTTAAAATTGTATCTTTTTAAAAAATTTCTGAGCTTCCACCAGTGTAATTGCTGACACAAAACTACACTTTGCCAAGCTTCTCCAAGACTGCTCCTCCTCCTGTATCTCCAAGCTCAAAGAATGGCACCACAATCCACACAGTTGCCCAGTTCAGAAACCCAAAAGTCTCACCGGACTTCCCCCTTTCCTATAAAATGAATCCATTATGAGTCTGGCCAGCTTGACCTTCTGATTCTGTTTTTAATCTTTTTCTTCTTTCCACCCATACTAACTTGTCCCTGTTTGGGTCTTTTAAAATCTTGCTAGGACAGAAAAATAGCTTCCTTATTTGTCTCTCTCTTTTAGTTTCGCCTACTCTGCACATACAAATCAATGCACATTATCATCAGAATGTTTTCTCTAAAATACAAATCCATCCATGTTACTGATCTACCTGCAATGAACTCCCTATTGGTCCTGGGAGCCAAATGCTCCCAGAATCACAGTCTCCTCTCCCACTGTGCTTCTTCCACTCACCTTGAACTTTACACTCTGAAAACAGTTTGTATTCCACCTCCCATGCGGCACTATTCACACCTCAGTAGCTTTGCTAATACTGCATTCTCTGCCAGAAACACTCTTAGCGACTCTATTGCTTAGCCAGCTCCTACTAATGTCTTTCGAAATTCAGTTCGATCATTCTCTCTTCCATCCTCTCCTGACCTAAACCCCAAGCTGGGTTACGTGTCTCTCCTTTGTGTCCCTGTAGCTTCCAGAATATTTCTTTCTCACAATATTTACTGTGCAACATCAAAATAACGCACATGACCTTTCCTTAAACGAAAACTATCAGCCTCTTAAGGGTAACGGTATTGCTCACTTATGCTGTATCTTAGGTACTGGGGACAGTGGCTTTCACATAGGAGATGATGCAGGTCTGTGAAAGCGGCCTTGGAAATCAGAGCATCTAACATGTTCTTGGAAGGCTTTGAGTTCCCTTCTCCACCAACAGCACAGTCTCTGCTCACCTCCAGGCAGCCCTCTTCTGTAGCTGCTGCTGTCCCTGCTGATGTAGATAACATGGCAGTAGATCCTGGCAGGTGACTGACTGAGTGTTGCTTTTGCTTTTTAAAGTATTCTTTCCACTGCTGCTACATCTCTCCCAAGGCTCCCTACCAGAGGGACTTTGCATTTCTCTTCCTTATAGTCCTAATTATATTTTTAAAGTATCTTGTTACACTCATAATCTCAGCTGTCTACAGTCCAGACTTGGGAAGAGTTCCCTGAAAATTAATGTGAAAGACAGTGTAAATGGCATCCTCCAGTGCCTATAGAAAACCCTTCTTACCACTGATCAACCCTTGTCCCTCAGTGAGTCCAGGAGCTGGCTACTTCACTTTCCAGCTAAGTGCCCATCCTGCCCATCTGGAACAGTACTGAGATGATAGAGATGGATTTTATCATTGTAGTTCACGCCAATGCTTAAAAACTATGTTTAAAGTCTTAACCTCATTCTTCCGGGCCTCTTAATACTGGTACCTTAAAATGCCAACCATTGTTTTTCTCAGAGCTCCACTGATTTTTACACAAACAAGATTCCTCCAGACCTCTGTCTTGGGCATCCTATTCTTCTTTCTGGGGGATTTCTCCATTTTCTAACCTCTCACATTCTTTTTCTAGAAATGGCCTCTTCTATTTGAATAAAGCATCTGACCCTTTCCAGGGGGACCAGAGCCTCTCCTGAACTGTGATGCCCCTAAAGCATTATTCCCAGCTCTGCCACCAGTGTACATCCATATTCTTGATGGATGACAGTCAGGTTATATAGTGAATTTAGACCTATTGCACAAAATCTGGATTTTCCTCACTCACAGACCATGCATGTGTCTAGAGACCTTATAGTCCACAGCCAAGTGTTTTCGTTCAAAAAAGCTCCCTGGTTATTCTAGAGAGGAGAAATTTTAAAAAGTAATTAAATAACCTCATAGTTTCTTAAATATGTTCTTCACGGTCAAATTATTAACACAGCAATCCTATATAAGGTTTGGGCTTTGGTTTCTCAATTCAGCTTCAAACATCGTACCCTTTGGTGACAGTTTTTTTCTTCCACATTTATCCAGATCGCTTTTTCCTGAAGATAATGCATATGGAATTTATAAGACATCTTCTGTTTCCTTCTTCAAAGCAAACCATAATGAAGTTCATTAGCTGATAGTGATTCATAGTTAGATAAATTAGAAGCTAAATGAAGAAGTTTGGAGTATTTAGTTATCTATGAATGCATAACAAACTCCATCAACACTCATTTAATACAACAAATGGTTTATTATACCTCACAATTGTGTGAGTCAGGAATTCACACAGAGCTCAGCTGGGCAATTCTTTTGTTCTTCAAGGCATGAAGTGCATATGGCAGTCCTCAGCTGGCAGATGGGTTGTTCTGGATAGTCGAAGGCAGCATCATTCATATGTCTGGCACCTTGGCAGGGGTGGCCGGGAGGCTGAGCTAAGCTGAGATTACCAGTTACGGCACCTGCGCCTGGTCTTTCCAGGAAGGCATTGTCAGGGAAGTTGGACTTTTCACAGAGCTAGCTCCCCTCACAACAAGTATTCTGAAAGATAGGAAGTGGAAGCTTCCATTCTCTTTAGGCAGCACAGTGTCACTTCCACTACAGTCAATTGGTCAAGCAGTCAGAGATTACCTAGTACAAGGGAGAGGACATAGGCCCTGTCTCTCTACAGAAAGAACAGAAAAGAATTTGCAGCCATTTTTTAATGAATCTCCCAGACTGTCTCCTCAGATATTGGCAGAGAGATTAAGACATCATTCATTGTCTCAGCAAAGACTTATGAGGTGTCCACGATGGAGTGCAGGGTGCCATGCTGGGCCCTACGGTGTGACTGCAAACACGTGGGCCACAGGCCTCAGCAGCTTGCAGACATGGGTCGGCAGATCTGCAGTGTTTACATTTAAATATTTGCATTCATTGCCAAAGTTTCAAAACCGTGAGGTTTCACATAAAATCTGAGTTTTTAACTTTTCTGGGAAGAGATTCATCTGGTTGGCACCAGTCTTGAATTGTTCAAGGGTCACTCCCAGCTTGAGATGAATAGCTCTACCTCATGCAGAGAGGGCACAGGCTGGGCAGGTTGTCTAGTCCTTCCCCCCACCACCTCACTTCCCAAAGTGATTTGTCTGCTCCCTTTGGGTGTTTGAATTTGCCACTCTTGCTCTAGAGATGGAAACAGGATAAAACTTTGTCCCCATCTTTAGCTATCTCCTCAAAGCCACAGCTTTTGGAACACTGGCAAAATTTCCTAAGATTTTTAAAGAAATTTATATCAGTATTGTGAATCAGTGGTTTGATATGCTAGTAATATTTTTTTCTAACATATATTGAAGTAAAGCAAGACTAGTAAAATAAAAATTCATTTTCACGTCACTGCAAACTAACTCTTACAATCTCTTATACCATTTGTGATATGCAGGCCTCACTTACACCTCAGTCTTCCTAGGGAAGGGTGTAAGGAAGTATAAATGGCCCTGGAAACTGATGTGATCACTGTAGCCAGTTTTGTCTTCTCCTGCCCCATATCCAGAAAGAAGGAATGCTGCACAGACAGACCAAGAAGAATCAGTACACACAGGCTTTGCTGGGTCCCCACCCCCAGTTTATTATGATTAGATCATATTTTTTTGTTCAGATGTCTACATAGCTGTCCATTCTTCATTCAACCTAAGCAAAAACACAGTTTCCCCTAAGTCTTTGGGTCTTCATTTCTTAAGGCTCTTGTGTCACATAAAACTTGGCTTAAATAATTTTGTTATGTTTTTCTCTTATTAACCTGTCTTTCACCCTTTCTGCCTCTATACCTCTAAATATTTAAGCATCTTACACTTAAGTCTTAGTCATTGTGGAACTTTTTTTATGTATGGTGTGAGGTAGGCATCTAATTTCATTTCTTTGATAGGGATAATCAATTGTCCCATCGCCATGGTCCATTTCTCCCCGAATGTGCAGACTCTATCTTATGCTACGTTTCATATGTGCAGGGGTAGGTTTCCCAGTTCTTTAGCCTAGCAGTCTATTTTCTCTCTGTACAGCTGGTACACTGACTTAATTAGCATGGCTTTAAAAATATCACATAGGGCATGTTTCTCCACCCTGTTCTTTTCAAGATTGTTTTTTGGCTATTCTTGGTTATTTCCTTTTCAATGTGAATGGTATCTTTTTTTTTTTTATCATTGCATTTTCTAAATGCTTATTGATGGCATTTACAAATTCAATTTTTAAAATACTAAGTTTAAATTCAGCAACTCTGCTACACTCCCTTATTAATTCTAATAATTTGTCTTTAGGTCATCTGAGGCTATTTTTTGTAGAACAAAAATATTATTATCAACTAATGCCAGTTTTGTTCCATAAGCATCCTTATCTTGTTTCTGATTTTAAGGGAAATGTTTCTAATATTTAACCCACAAGTATGTGTTTGCAGAAGGTTTTTGGTTGGCTATCTTTCATGAGATAAAATAGTTGTCCTTTTCTTTTTAGTTTGCTAAGAGTTTCTTTTCATGAATGGATGTTAAATTTTATTGAATGCATTTTCTTCACAATAAGATAAGCATACAGTCTTCTTAATATTAAAGCAAACTTGCTTTCTTTGGAACAATTCAATAAGATAATAAATTATGCTATTTGTTACATTATCTTTTTATATTATACATCCTTTGCTAAAATACTTTGTCAAGAATTTCTACATCTATTTCTACATCTACATGATTTGGATTGTATAGTAACTTCTCTTTTTTGTATGATCATTGTCTTGTTCAGGAATTATAAAATGAGGAGTGTGTCCTGTTTTGCTATTATCTGAAAGAATTTGAATAATATTTAAATTACCTTGAATGTTAGTAAAACAGGAAAATCAACCTGTTAAGCACAATGTAAAGTAAGTGTTATATCTGTTCTAATGATAACGTGATAATATGGATGAAAAGCAGGGTGATATAGTGGGAAAAGATTGAATTTTATACAGAGAAAAACAAACTTACTATTCTCTTTATAAATATTCTCTCTTATTCTGAGAATTCATACTCTCTTATAAAGATTTCAGACACTTAGTATTGCCTCCTTTTAGCTGTGATCTTGGTCAAGGTAGTCCTTCTGATTCTGTCTTCTTACACAAAAATGAAGGGGCTTTCTTCTTTTTTGTTTTGAAATATATGCTTTGAGAAATTAATTTGATAGTATGCATAATACCCTGGCAGAGAGGAGTAGGCTTTTATTAAATGTTATTCTGTCCCCACTACCACCACCACCTCTCGGAATCTGGTCAAAGAAAAAAAAAATCTTATTTTTAAAGTTTCACTTATTCTATATTACTAATTTCAACTTAATGTACTTATGAAAAACCTCAGCCTGATGGAAGGAAAAGGACACATGTCTCTGCAGTTCTAAGAATGTATGGGTGAGAAAGCTGACCTCTTTGGATTAACACTTGAACTCTACATGTTGGGTCTTTGCTCTGTCTCTGAGCCAGATCTCTTAGCAATTGAGATAAATATATCTTGCTTAAGATTAGACACATGCAGGGGGTCCAAAAGCTGAGCAGACAAGCTCTGCAGCTGGGCTTGGAGATAGCCCAGCTCAGAGTGATGCTAAGGGCTGTGTGACAGGTCTTATGTCTCACCAAGTCCTTCTTTCATTAGCTGTCCGGATGCATCTGAGGCCACATACTGGGAGTGGCATTTAGGAAGCCATTATGGAAACCGTCTCCATAAACTAAAACCAAAATATCCTCTACTGTCATTTTTCAAGTTCACTAATGGGGTTGCTAGAAGTCGGTTAACCCCTTCAACCCCTCTCTTGCTATTAGCCATCCACATTAAAGAAAAATACTGTGCATCAGAAGCTTGGTGCTGAGGTGTCAAAATTAGAAACTAGTATTTAAGCAATTCAAGTCAGTAATTTGGAGACGATGGTTCACTGGAGAAATCTTAATACTTTCTAACACTTTAGTTAAATCTACTGTGGAGAACATGTGGAGTTTCAAGGTTGTTAGTAAAAGTGTGCTTAACTACCCACACCATATTATCAGCAATTTAAGGAAAGGAATCAGGTCTCCTAATTTATTTTAAAGCCCTGGGATGGTGTTGACAGACAGAGTCCCTACTTAATAAACATTTTTGGAATGTTATTCTTCTCTCTTAGTTCAATTTGCATTGTGTGTACTGTGGTAGCTGCCTCTCATCTAACCTCCTACACTTCTCCCACTTACCTCCTTCTCTCACTAAATGCATTCTAAGACATCCTTCCAGGAACTGGCTAGAAACCCATCTGAAATTGACCACACCGTCTGTGGCCTCCCCATCCACATTTGTCATTTTTTCATCCTCTCATTGTTTAGACTACTGAAGGGCTGCTTTACACATGTTCTCAAATTGCCTTATAGATAATAACTGTTCTTTTCCTATTAAAGAAGGATAAATGCCTAGAACTATGTTAGGTATATAATCATTTGCTCGATAAATATGCATTAAAAATGGAATGTAGAGAAGGAAGAAGAAAGAGCAAAGAAAGTAACAAAGGTAGTTTAGGGAGTATTTCATGCGTAATATACACTGCTGGTAGATACAGGGTTATGGCCAGATTAGATGAATAACGTGATTCCCTTTGGACCATTATCCTCCAATAGGATACAAACAGAAATCTGGGAAACACAGAGAAGCCATGAACCACAGAGAAAGAAATAGGTGTTTGTCCGTTTTTCCATCCAGCCCTTAGGTGGATATAGGGATTTCACAAAGGTGATGCCTTCTTGGTTTTTTTATATTTAACAAGCCATCACTTGTTCTTGTAAAGAAGATCTACTTTTTATCCTCCTTTTATGCATCTGGGAGTATGGACTGAGTCAAAAAATAAGGGAGCTGGGATAAAATTCAGTGTAACAGTTGTCAGAAATCCTTGCTAAGTCCAGAAGCCACACGACAAGGGTCTGGTGGTGATGTCTGCCATGAGGGTGATATCCATTCTGATCATGATGGCTGGCTGGAAGCACGTTCCTTTGTCACTATACTGGATTCTTCTTGAAGCTGGGTACTGCACAGAAGAGACAATCTTCCCATTCATTTTTTTCTTCCATTAAACAATTATTTATTGAATACTTACTATGTGCCAAAGATTCTTCTAGGTACTGAGGGTACAGTAATGAATGACACAGATATGGCCCATCCCTCTAGGATTTTACATTCTAGTGGAGAAAGACAGGCAATAAGGAAGTAACAAATAGGCAAGATAATTTTAGAATGATATAGACTATGGCATGTAGTGAAAGATAGTGTGATAGATAGATTATTATTCAACCCAACATGTTTGACTATCTTTGCTCTCCTTGCTAAAATCTCCAAATAGGGTCTCCCAGTTTATCTGTTCTCAAATAATTGCATTTTTCAATGTCAGAGTAATCTAACTTTTTATCTCTCTCTACCTCTCCTTTTCTTTCCATCTCACATTTATTAAAGAACTAGGTTAAAGTGCTTTGCAATGCATCATCTCACTTAATGCTCACAATGGCACCATGATTTTAGTATCATGAGTAGAACCATTTTGCAGATGAAAAATCTGAGGCAGAGAGAATGGTTTAGCAACTTGTCTAAGATCACACAACAAGTAGTGAAGCCAGGATATGAATGCCTGTCCTCTGATTAGCAAACTTTCTGCTAACCTTTCATCCTTTTTCCTATGGCAGAGTTAGTCCTTCCAACAAAAGGATGCCCCAAACAGATGTTCTCCATCTCCCCGGGGTATAGTAGAAGGATTTGTATTATATGAAAGGATACGCAAAGGGATATGAATTAGACACAGTGAAGAATGTCCAGCCATAAAAGCTGAACACTTCCGAGAGATGCTTAGGCAATTTCACTTCTAGAGATTTAGAACATGAGTTGGCAAACCACTGCCTGTAAGTGAAAATCAGCCCTACTACCTGTTTTTTGTAAATAAAGTTTTACTGGAAAACTGTCATGTCCATTCATTTGCCTAATGTCTATGCCTGCTTTCTTCTACAAGAATAGAATTGAGTAGTTATGACAGAGGCCCTATGGCTCAGAAAGCCTAAAATACTTACTATTTGGTGCTTTACAGAAAATATTTGTTGATCTTTGATCGAGAATATCAGGATGGATTTTGCTTGGGTTGGCTTGAGTATGGTTCTCTCTGAAGTCACAGAATGGTCTAATGGAAACTTTAATATTCTTTTCAGCTCTAGGACCAAAGAGGTGTATTTCTGTGGTGGTCAAAACAGGCCTATTCCTAATGGAAGAACCCCTCCTTCACATTTCTTTCAGTTGTCTTCAAGCTCCGCTTTGGCTATGTCTATGCATTGCCTGAATTGTATTTGAAATCTATGTAGCTGACAGAAGTCTCCCAAATTGCATCGCAGACTACCAGTAAACACAACTTAACTGTGTGGGGGTTGCAGGGGAGAGTAAATTCCACCTACCAGGGAATTTAGGGTGGTGCTAGTACTCATGTTAACTCTATTCCAGTTGCCATTTGGATTGGGCATAAAAAGATGACAGGTTTCTGCTGTCACATTGTAACAGTGATTAATATTATTGCTATGATTTCTATTATTAATAAAACAGATATATTTTTTTGAAGTTTTACTTTGGATAAAATAAAAACTAGTTGTTAGGAGAATTAAGCATTAATTGCTTTAAAATTCTTATTGATCAAACCAGAGAAGCAGAACTAAGCTGAGGCATTTATGAGTTCCTTTGGAAAAGTATGATATGTGTGCAGGCGCTCACACACACACACACACACACACACACAAGATAGGAAAAATAGGTACGAACTGCAAAATGTTTTCCATCCCTAAGAAGTTCATGAGTATTTTCTCAATTCAGTTCAATGTAAAATGACATTTTATTTTGCTTTTTTACACCACCCCTGCAAAACTGGACGAGAAGCCTGCCTCTCACAAGCTATGTGATCTTGAACAAGTGGCTTCCTCTCCCTGAGCCATATTTCCTTCTTCTGTGAAATGTAGCTGTCAGCATGGATGCTCTTTTCCTGTTCCGACAGGAGCCAGCAAGCCTGTGATCTCTGAAAGTCCTCCAGCCTACCCTGGCTGCCTCCTTCCATTTGGCCTCAAAACCACTTCTCAACATGGTGTAGTGAAAAGACATGGACTTGGGAGTCAGCCAGACTTAGGTTCAACCTTGAAAAGCACATTTTTATTTAGCAGTTCAAGCCTCACACCACTCTCCGAGATGGCAGACACTTGCACTGTTGCACATACGGTTCTCTCTGGCTTTCTCTCTGCCTCGTGCACCACACGCCTGATCTTCTATTTCTCCTTACAGATTCAGGTCAGGAAATTAAAATCTCAGAATGAAAAGAAAAATCATAGATTGGGAGAAAATATTTGCAAATGACATATCTGATAAAGGACTGTTTTCCAAAATACACAAAGAAATCAACAATAAGAAAACAAAATAAAGCTGATTAAAAAATGAATCAAAGACCTGAACAGACACCTCACCAAAGACGATATTAAGATGACAAACAAGAATATGAAAAGATGCTCAACATCATAAGTCATTGGAGAAATGCAAGCTAAAACATCAATGAGACACCATTACACACCTATTAGAATGGCCAGAATCCAGAACACTGACAACACCAAATGCTGACAAGGATGTGGAGCAACAGGAACTCTAATTTATTGCTGGTGGGAATGCAAAATGCTACAGCTACTTTGGAAGACAATTTGTCAGTTTCTTACAAAACTACATACTCTTACTATACAATCCAGCAATAATGCTCCTTAGTATTTACCCCAAGGAGATGAAAACTTATATTCACCCATAAGTTGGACCTGCACATGGATGTTTACAGCAATTTTATTCATAGCTGACAAAACTTGGAAGCAACCAAGATGCCATTTCTGCAGGTGAATAAGTAAATAAATTGTGGTATAGAAGAAAAATGGAATATTATTCAGTGCTAAAAGGAAATGAGCTCTCAAGCTATGAAAAGGCATGGAGAAAATTTAAGTGCATATTACTAAATGAAAGAAGTCAATCTAAATGCATTATATATTATACGATTCCACCTACATGACAATCTCAAAAAAGGAAAACTATGGGGACAATAAAAGATAAGTGATGGCCAATAGGGGAGGGAGGGATGAATAGGCAGAGCACAGAGGACTTTTAGGACAGTGAAACTACTCTGTATGATACTATAAATGTATAAATGCCATTAGACATTTGTCTAAATCCACCAAATGGTAGAACACCACGCGTGAACCCCAATGTAAGCTATGGACTTTGGGTAATAATGATGAATCAATGTAGGTTCATCAGTTGTAACAAATGCACCACTCTGGTGGAGGATGTTGATAATAGGGGAACTGTGCATGTGTAGGGGAAGCAGGTATATGAGAATTCTCTGAACCACCTTCTCAATTTTGCAATGACCCTAAAACGGTTTTCTTAAATAATGTCTTTAAAAATATTAAAACCTCTAGAAAATATTTCTGATTCCTCTCCTCGTCCTCAAGGAAGAGGGATATATTCCCAGGTCACCCAGGCACTTCATGCTGTTAACTGTGTGTTTGTGTGGGCTCCCCTCATAGACACTGATTTTCTTGAGGTCAAGAACTGTGACGTTGCACCTATGGGAACCTCCACATTAAAAGGACTCCCGGCTTAAAGCCTGTCTATAACCTTCCTTCTCACCCAGGCTCAAACCCAAAGTCCCCATCATGGCTACAAGGTTCCGGACAAGCCGGTCTCTGCCAACTTCTGCTTCCTTTTAGGTCATTTGTCTCCCTTCTTTTTAGGTTCTCAGGGCCCAGCTTTATCCCTCATTTTCTTTATACCTATAGTAATTTCTGCTGGGGTGGTTCTCTACAGACAGCTCCCACCAGCCTTTTAACTGAGACTTTTCAGATCTCAGCTTCAGTTCATTCATTCAACAAATATTTACTGAGCATTGTTCTAGGCATAAGGAGAAGGAAGCAGACAAAAATCCCTGCATACCTGGAGTCTACATTCTGGCTGGGAGTAAGGCAGACAAGGAAGGAACAAACCAATAAATACGGACAATGTTACATGATGAAATGTGCTAAAGAGAAAAATAAAGCAAATAAAGCGAGGGGAGATGGGCATTCCTGGGTGGAATGTCATTTCACAGGAGGACTCAAAAGGCCCCACTGAGAGCATAATGGATGAGCAGAGACCTGCAGGGAGAGTGGGAACAAGCTGTGTGGGTGTTTGTGGAAGAAGCAGTGAGCGAGAAGACCCTGAGCCTAAGTGGACTCCACACGATTGAGGAAGAGGGAGGGAGGGAGTGATGGGAGTTGGAAACAGATGGCAGGGGTCTGGGTCTTACAGGGTCTTGCTAGCCACTGTCAGGACTTGAGCTTCTATTCTGAGTGAGATGAGTTTTCAGCAAAATAATCCAACTAAAATTTGGAAGGGGCCACTCAGGCTGGTGCAAATAGAGGAAGATTAGTCAGGTTCTTCCAATACTCCTGGTGAGAAGTGATGTTATCTTGGACCAGAGTGATAGAGGTTGTAAAATGGTTGACAAATGGTTGTGTTCTGGATCTATTTTGAAGGTAAGAGCTACAGGAATTATAGATATGTACTGCAAATAGAGTATCAGAGAAAGAAAAGAATCAAAGATGACTCCAAGGTTTTGATATGAGTCACTGGAAGAGTACATTTATATTTCCTAAGATGAACAGGCTGGGGGAAGAGAAGGTTGGAGATGAGAATGGGAAAAGAGGAGTGTGATTTTGAATGTGTTATGTAACATGTATCTATTAGACAGCCTAGTAGAGAAGTCAAGTATACAGCTTGATATACAAATTAGGAGTTCACAGAAGACTGGGGTGGCTTCTGGGGCATTCCAATATTTAGAAGCTAAGGATATGAGAATGAGCCAGCTAAAAAGCAGGACAAGGAGAAGCTTGCTCTGTAGGAGGAAAATCAAGAGGGTGGTGTCGCAGGAGCTACATAAAGCATCTCAAGAGGGAGGGACTAATCAACTGTGTCAAATGTTGGTGGTAAGTTCACCAAGACAGGGACTTATCACAATTTGTAATGATCTGTTTCTGGTGAATGTGTCTTTCTTCCTCTATGTCTCTACCCCATTGATTATAAGCCCCAACAGGGCAGGACCAGTGTCTCTTTGTTCATCATTTAATGCCAAACCCTGCTGGACATACAGTAGGCAGACAAAAATATATTTCTTAAAAGAATGAATAAATGAACAGCCAAATGGTAAATCATTTTGTTAAGCCCACTTTTTAAACGTAAATCCTAGAGACCCATCTCTGCCCTGCCCTTAACTAACCAGCTGCTTGCCCATGGGAAAACCTCAGTTTCCTTCCTCTAGATTTCAGTTTCCTCATCTATTAGCAAACTGCATGAGTTAATGGCCTCTACCAGATTTTGCATCCCACAAGTCTTCAACAGGTCTAAGTCAGACCTTCTAATTTCCAGGCCATGGTATAATTTTAGTCACTGCCTCCCCAAAATGCCTACCATTGGCCTGAGGCTGCCTTGAATTCTGTCACTAGATTTTAACACTTTTCAGTACAATCTAATCCCCATGAGATACACAAATGAGGAAGCAGCTATGATCAGTCATTTGTGCCAGAATGTGAGTACATGTGTCTGGTCCTTTCCTAATAACTGTTTTAGATAAGGGCCCATTGAGAAAGAAAGAGAGTAGAGTATACTCAGTGAGCTGTCTAGGGAGGAAAGGGGTACAAAAAAAAAAAAAACACTAGAGATAAACTACTGTAAGTCTATATAGGGCAGGTCTTATTTGATGAAACTGAAAGGAAAGGTTCAAGAAATCTTAACTTGTGTCTTTAAGTATCTCCAAATCCAAACTGAATCTCAGGAGATGTTCAGTAAGTCACTTCTCCAACCAGGTTTTGATCTCAATTATAAAATTGGTGAGGATGTACTTGATCATCTAAAAATGCTCTGCTGTCTTTAAAGTCAAGGATTCAGTGACGAGGGAATGACTTCTCTAATTAGGTAGGGAAGGAAAGACAGTCTATTTTAGCCTAGGAATGAAAGATGAAGCAAATAATCACACATTTCCAAATATGTGGTTGGTCACTTCAGTCCCGAGAAGGACTATCCAATTATCTTAGCACAGCAAAATAATAATGACAACAATAATTTTTTACGTTTACTCAAGTTACAACAAAAATTTAAAATGGCTTGCCCACCTCTGAACAAGGCACTGTAAGTGTTGTCACATGCCCTGTGCATGCCAAAGGTCACAGAGTCTGTCCTCAGTATTGTCTTTTGGCCTGAGACTGCATACACAGAATTAGGATTAGTTCAGTCTCTGCTGCTAACCTCCCCAAAATAACCCTGCTAGCATCAACAACAAAGACTTGGGTCTGGGCACTTCTCCCTGTAGTGGACTAGCTTGTATTGGACCATGTTTACACTTAAAGAAAGATGATATTTGTGGCCAGGCACAGTGGCTCACGCCTGTACGGCCAGCACTGTGGGAGGCCAAGGTGGGTGGATTGCTTGAGCCCAGGAGTTCGAGACCAGCCTGGGCAACATGGCAAAACAACAACAACAACAAAGACAAAAATTAGCAAGGCATAGTGGCATGTACCTGTAGTCCTAGCTACTCAGGAGACTGAGACAGGAGGATTGCTTCAGCCCAGGAGGTAGAAGCTGCAGTGAGCCATGTTTGCACCATTGCACTCCAGCCTGGGTGACAGAGTGAGACCCTGTATCAAAAATAAGCTAACACACACACACACACACACACACACACGAAAGAAAGAAGAAGGAAAGAAAGAAGAAAGGGAAGGAAGGAAGGAAGGAAGGAAGGAAGGAAGGAAGGAAGGAAGGAAGGAAAGAAAGAAAAAGAAAGAAGAAAGAAAAAGAAAGAAGAAAGAGAAAGAAAGAAAGAAAGAAAGAAAGAAAGAAAGAAAAAGAAAGAAAGAAGAAAGAAAGAAAGAAGAAAGAAAGAAAAAAAGGGAAAGGGAGAAAGAAAGATATTTATAAATCAGCAAATAGAATGGAATCTCTGACCTCACCCCAAATCTGTATTTGGTGGAAGTTGAATGTAAATAAACAGATGAACCAGAAGAACAAGGAAGCAAACAACATTTACGATCAGGAAAGAGAGTGAAATCAACTAGAGTATCCACAGAATCCAGCCTGTAACATCAGCCTCATTAGCACAGCCCCAAGGGCAGGAGAAATTATGTTTTGGGGCAACAAGGATGAGATAAGAAACTTGATAATGACCATCTGCTGCTGATGTCAGGTCTACCTTAAGGGAGCAGAAGTCCTGGCAATGGGCACACACGCAGATGTGTTCCGTGTGGTGTGAGAGTGTGTGTATGTGCGTTTAAAGTACTGTGGGTGGTGCACTTAATACAGCACTTTTCTGTCCAAGAAAATCATATCCCCTCCAAAGCCCTGACTTACTGAAATCTTGAAGTTTCTCACATCTGTTACGAGCCTTGTATCACCATTTCCGCACGCTATTGGGTGCCACATTCTGTGTCTGAGGTTACAGGCATGCCTGAACCCTCCCACTGCCAAGCTGGGAGATCATTTGTTATTTCTGTAGCCATAGGCTTGCCAAAACCTGGGGAGCTTGATTCTGAAAGGAGCCATCATGCCAGAGGGCAGCAAGCTGGCGAGCTGTGGGGTGGTCTCAACACTCGATATTCAAGCCTTTCAGCCTGAGTGTAACCAGAGCCCCTCGGAGAGAAAGTGGCCGTGAGGTGCCTCAGCTGCTGTAAAATTTCTCTAATGGCCTAGTCTAAGTCCCTCTCACTCAGACCACCGCCATTTCAATGGAAAGTGAGTTGGGTCCAAATAGGATGAACCAAACTTCTGTCCAAGCAAAAAAGTTGGCCCAGGGCTCAAGAGCTTTAAATGGACCATGAATAATGTTTTATAGCCTCGGCACTGGGGTGAACTCAACCCCTACACTTAGCCTCACCTTTCACGGTGTTATTTTCAGAGATCTCATTACACCCCAGCTTAAACTAAAAATATGTTTCCCAGGAATAGCAGAACACAGTTTTAATTGTGCAAAGTGACACGAATGTTCATGGACTCTAATTACGTATGATGCTTCATGTGTTTGAGATCAGCTGTAAGGAGGAAGGAGGAATGGCTAAATTACACTTTTCAAGAGCAGTGACTAGACTTGTTTTGAGACTACGGGGCTCAATTAGCTTTCTGGGGGCTGGTGTGGTTTTCCTCAATTGATGCTTTGATTTCTAATAATTTGGTGTGACTCATGTAAGACAGGATCACAGGTCCCAAGAAGCCCTGTTCATGAGAAGCTCGCCTCCAAGTTCTACCAAGCCATTCTCATCCAACACTGACACATAATTCCCTCCCCACTCTCCCACGCTTGGAAGGAGAGATGGTGCAGTAAAAGAGCTTTGGAATCTGACAAATTTGGCAACTGAATCTTTATGCTGACCCTCTACCTCTGTGACTTCAGGCAAGTTATTAATCTTCCTAAGTCTGGTTCCTCATTGAAAAATAAGAATCATAAATGTTGTATGATAAAATGCAATAATTTATGCATACAGCAGAAGCCTAGTAAATTATTACCTTATTTATTTATTTTATTTTATTTTTTTTGAGACGGAGTCTTGCTCTGTCACCCAGGCTGGAGTGCAGTGGCACGATCTCAGCTCACTGCAAGCTCTGCCTCCTGGGTTCAGGCCATTCTCCTGCCTCAGCCTCCCAAGTAGCTGGGACTACAGGCACCCGCCAACATGCCCAGCTAATTTTTTGTATTTTTAGTAGAGACGGGGTTTCACCGTGTTAGCCAGGATGGTCTCAATCTCCTGACCTCATGATCTGCCCACCTCAGCCTACCAAAGTGCTGGGATTATAGGCTTGAGCCACCGCGCCTGGCCACATTATTTTTTTATTTGACTTGCTCATATACTTGAATCAGTAGGGGCATTTGTTGAGCACTGACCATGACAACACAGGTGATATACGATGCAACGGCGTCAGACCCTGACAAAGAGTGCACACACAGGCATGAGTGGCTCTGATGCACGACAGCATCAGCACCAGCCTGGACTGTGGGGACACCAGCAAGGGAGCGCTTTATCCTGGGGGAAGAAAGTCTCATGAATTCAAGCTGGTCCTTTAAGGATTCTTAAAACAGTAGCATTCTCTCTACTGGTGCACATAGATGTTAAAGATGTACCATCTAGGAATAAGCTGCCTGAGATGGAACCCCAGCTCTGCCTCTTATTACCAACCTAACCTTGGGCAAGTAACTTAAGCTTTTACATCATAATTTCTGCAGCTGTAAGACAGAGCTCATGTTAACACCTACTTCATAATGTGGTTACGACGATTAAATGAGATAGTTGATGTGATGTACAAGCCTTCAGCACATTGTCACAAAGAAATTCCTCAAGAAATGTTGGAGGTTAATGATACTGTGGGAATTTTATCCCTGGAAAAGGGAACATTTGAGCAAAGAGAGGAATGCACAGGATAATTAAAGGAATATCTTGTGGCTTAGTTTGACTGAATCATAGCGCATATTATGGGAGAAAAGGCAGGTCCTCAAGTAACCTCTCTGGGTTAGTCTTTGCATTCACTCATGACATTTTCTTGATTCCATCAGTGTACATTCCGTGTCTCTCTCTAGTTCCTGGACTCTCTAAGACTGAAGCTTGAATTGTAACCACTCAGAACACTCAGCCTTCTCTTTTCCATGAGAATCATCTTCCATCCCTATTTTCAGACTATTCTGGTTTCATCAGCTCTTTAAGACAATTATTAATATTTTGATGAAGTTGGCAGTTTAGTAATCACAATGTGATCACTCAACCTGGTTATAGAGAAAAACATGTGTGCAAATTTTCTATCTGGTGAAAAGTCTAAAGGTCCCAAGCTCATTTCTGTAATCTCTTAAATTCCAGTGCCTATTCTAGAAGGGGGCTTGGTCAGACTGGACCAGACAGCCACCCTGAACCTGGAGGGAACAAGCTCAACAGCACAGGGACAGGTATGGAGGTAAGGACACCAAGTTGTGGGTAGGCTGCAGGGTCTATGGAAGAGTCAGTTTATTTTTAAAATGAGATGCCTGTGAGTCCCCTGTGTGAATCAGCTGTCATTGCAGGGTACTCACGCTGTTCCTATCATATCATTGGGATACTTTTCAGAGCATGGTTCCCAATACTCGGAACCTTTTATTTATTTTTCCCAGAGAGGTATTGATGTATTTGCATAAAGAAATAGAAGTCTCTATCTCATGGACTTTTGGACACAGAATAATTATTTTGCAAACCAGTGTGAATAAAGAGCAGGAAAAAAGTAGGAAAATAGAAAGAGAAGCAGACGCCCCATCTCCAGGGTGGGAGTATCATCACCTCGTGTTTACATCAGAGTTCCTGAGTATCACTCTCAGATCATAGTTAGTTTACTCTTTCCCCCAATATCTACAAGTACAGTCTGACACTGTGCAAAGCTACCAGTGTCCCCTGAGGGTTGTTTGCCCCTAATGGGTCTTCTCTCTGCCCTTCCCACTTCAGCTTCCAGTCTCAGGGCTCTGGCCCCAGCAGAAGCCCTGCCTCTCACTGTGTGGGGACAGGAAAGGTCCCTTCCCAAGCACCACGTTATCAACTACTATTGGACCCACCTGGGCAATTTGGCAGCCTATGTGCCCTGGCATTCTGGGACAGCTCAGGAGTGTCTGAGAATAGACAGAGATGGCCCAGAGCTGCAGCTGCACAGCTGAGGCAGAGAGTGGCCCAGCGCCCCAGCCTCAGGCAGGAGGAGGCCTCCCTCCCAGGAGCAGCCTGGCTGCACAGCTGATCCTCACTAATCCTGCTCCGTAGAGACAAACTGCTTGATTTTCATGTATCTATGACTTGCGTGTTCTTTACATCACCTGCTTTATTTTCAAACCTGTCAACAGGCCTCTGAAAAGGTTGCACACATGAGCAAAGGTCTGGGCAGCTCCAGGAAGGACAGAAGCAGCCTCAGGCTGGGCAGGAGGGGGAAGGCCTGGGGTGGCAGCCCAGCTACAGCAGGGCAGGCACTCAGACCTGGGAGACTGAGTCGGGAGACCATGGACTTCCCATTTTGGGGGTTTTGTCTCATCAAAACACAAACAAGGCATATGTTTTTCTGCCCTGAGATCCTGTGTGGTTAGATTAGAAAGCTGGCTATAAATCTGAGATGGACCACATACTTACTGAACTATATTTATCAAGTTTCTTAATAAAGCAAAAGGCCCAGAAGCCTTTGAGAGTGAACACTGTTTTTTCTGACAGAGACATAAGCCAGCAACAAGCAGTTTATTGTTATTGTTCAGTTGCCAAGTGGGTGATTCAATTAAAATAGGAGCTACATCAGATCTGTTTGTACGAACCCACAGCGTTGCTATTTGTAAAGGGGCCCTACTTCTTAGACTTACATCGTTGCTATTTTTTTTTTCAAGATTGTTTTAAGGTCTCTAAAAGAAGACTCACAGGTTGAGATTTGCCTACCACATTGTCCCGACAAAGACCAGACAGTCAGACTGAGGCTGTCTCTGAATATGGATGTTGTGCCAATCATTGTTTCTAAGCTGACGGGTCAATTCAATCTAACAATGGAATTCAAGATAATGAAATATCAGAATAGAAGAGCATCTTGGGAGTTAGAAGGTACGACTCCTTCATTTGAAGCTGAGGAAAGTGAGGACCAATGACTTTGCTAGACTGGGACTTGAAGGCAGAATTATTAGGGCTCTTTCCAGTGGGCTACACATACCCATAAGCTCCCTGGCATCTTGAAATAGAGCTTCATGTTGAACCAGATAAATGTGTAACACAGTGGGAGAGAGGAAAACCCGGGTGCCATAGATGGGAAGAACAGTATTGTGGGCTCTCATATCTACAGGTGTCCTCTCAAATTAGAGAAGTAGCCTCCAGATTTTCTTTCACCCATAGACCATGTGGAGAATTCAGTCTCTGATGGGCCCCACAAAAAAAACTATAGGAGACGGGGCCTGGTGGCTCAGGCCTGTAATCCCAGCACTTTGGGAGGCTGAGGCGGGCAGATCACAAGGTCAAGAGATAGTGAGCATCCTGGCCAACATGGTGAAACCCCATCTCTACTAAAAATACAAAAATTAGCTGGGCATGGTGGCGGGTGCCTGTACTCCCAGCTACTTGGGAGGCTGAGGCAGGAGAATCACTTGAACCTGGGAGGTGGAGGTTTCAGTAAGCTGAGATCACACCACTGCACTCCAGCCTGGTGACAGAGTGAGACTCCGTCTCAAAAAAAAAAAAAAAAAACTAGAGGCAAAATATCAAGATAATCCAGGGACTAATGAGTAATGCAGAGGAAACATATCTTTTCTGGTGGACACTAATGCACTCTTCAAATATTTCAATGTAACAGGATTCTAAGTTGGAATTTTTAATTGAAGTATCATGATTTAATAAATATCAGATACAGAAATATCCAAAAAGCCACCCAATAATGATTTCACATTTCATGATCCTCTCTTTAGAGAAGTCTGCACTATGAATACCTCACAACCCTCAAAGAGTGTGGCATGGGAGGGTATCTATTCCTCCCCTCAAGTCCCTTAGGAGAAGGCTCAGGGGATGACTCAGGAGTCTATGATATGTCCCCTTGCAGGTAGAGGAGTGATGCGGACTGGTGCCCTTCTCTCACCCTTACAATGTGAGGGATGGCCTAGTAAGGGGGAGATGATGGTGTTAGGCAGCTTACTCCCCTGGAGTTTGTTAAGATGATGTACTCAGAGTGTTCAAGGACCAGATGTAGGCCATGTTGGGGAGCTGGCATTGGGGTGGTCGGCAGAGGTTTCCAAGAGCTAACGAGAAGATATGTGACCACTAGAGTGAAGAGCATCACAGCATCCGAGGGTCTGAAGGTAAAAGACCACCAGGGAGCAGAGAAGCCTTGTAAGAAAGCCAGGGGAAAGCACCAGACTGTAACTGTTCCCAAGCTTGTTGAGGTCTGAGCCAGCTGTCTTTGGTTGGGCTTCCTGGGAGCATTGTCTGAAGTAGGGATTCTTCTGAAGTGGTTTACTGGGGAAGTGCTCTCAGCAAAGCAGAATAAAAAGGAGAGATGCAAAACAAGGATATGATCTCTGTTCGAGGCTAGCCCCTGACTCGTCCCACCGCAAGCTCTGGTCTCTCCTGGAGAAATGGGGCCAGGCTTTTACCTCCCTGTCAGTTGGTTGTTGGCTGCTGAGTGCAATGTGGGGGAAGGCGAGGAAGCAGTTGGGGAGAAAGTTGGGGAGTTAGATAGGGAGGGGAAGGGCCATGACTCAGAAAAGGTGGCTTCCATTTGGTCAAAGGCAAATTCTCCCAAAAGGGGGACAACTATGAGCCATTAGCAGCCAATAGTCACAGCACTCAATGGGTGGAGACCTAGAAGGAACATCAACACATTCGCTGTAACAGCTTCATGCCTGTCAGTGAAGAGCTTTTTATTAATAGTTCTCCTGGCCGGGTGTGGTGGCTCATGCCTGTAATGCCAGCACTTTGGGAGGCCAAGGTGGGCAGATCATGAGGTCAGGAGATCGAGACCATCCTGATCAACATGGTGAAACCTGGTCTCTACTAAAAATACAAAAAAATTAGCCGAGTGTGTTGGTGGGCACCTGTAGTCCCAGCTACTCAGGAGGCTGAGGCAGGAGAATGGTGTGAACCAGGAAGGCAGAGCTTGCAGTGAGCCGAGATCGCGCCACTGCACTCCAGCCTGGGCAACAGAGCAAGACTCCGGTTCAAAAAAAAAAAAAAATAGTTCTCCTTATATTTCCTTGCTCCCAACTCTTCCCAACTCCCTGAGGGTCAGAAACAGTGCCCATACGCTATAATAGGCCTAGCTAGATTTAGGGTATAAGTCTTAACTTTGAATGAAATTGAATGCTTTGACTATCACATAGGAATGAACATTTTTTAATGTTTTACTTTAATATTATATACATATAGAAAAGGACACATATCACAAGCATACAGCACAACAAGTGCTCACAGACCACACCCATGTGACAATCCCCACCATCATTAAAGAGAAACCAGCAACCGAGATGCCTTCACACTCCCTTCCTGTCACTCTCCTCTCACCTCTGCCACGTGATAACTGCTAGAGTAATTGTCTAACAGCACAGATTCATTTTGCCTGTTTTTAGTTTTTATATAAATGGAAACATAATATGTACACTTCCGTGTCTGGCTTCTTTCAACAGTATGTTCATGAGAGTCATCCATATTTTTGCATGTTCTTGTAGATTACACTTTCTCTGTATAGTGTTCATTTGAATGACTGTACATAAATTTATTTATCCATTCCACTGTTGATAGAAATTTTAGTAGTTTGCAGTTTGGAGTTATCACATATAGTGTGAAAATTTTAATACATGGCATGTGGTAAATCTGTGTACACATTTCTGTACATAGGCCCTGGGATTAATAGACTCATAGGCACCTTGGAGTTAATAGGATCATAGACAATTATTTATATGTATGTGTGTGCATGTGTGTGTATCTTAGTAAATACTGCCCAATAATTTTCAAACGTGGCTGTAACATTTATAACCCCACCAGCAGTGATGAGAGTTCTGGTTGCTTTAGACCCTTGTTAATGCTTGGTATTTTCTGTCTTGTTCATTTTAGCTAGCACTGGATATTGTTAATTACTGAATTGAGCTTGTGTATGACATAAGTGCTTGAGTGCTTGCAGTTGCCTAAGAGTGATCAGAATGGTCTGAAAGTCTTTCTGTATTTTCATATGAGGACAAAGGAAGGCCTGTCTGCAAACAAGCAAGTTTAAAGGGACTAGGAGAAACAAAAGCAAAGTTATTTTTATAATTATATGCTTGTGAGTCCTCCCATTCAACCTACTGGTAACACTGAGACAGTATCATCATCCTCTTCCTCATCGTTATTTATATTATTTTAATTTTATTTTTATTACTATTGATTTTTACCAAAGCACGGAGACTTTCTATGAAAGATGATGAAATTTTTGTACGCTTGAGCTTCCTTGTCTTGATGAAACCTAGGATTTTGACATATCTGAAGGTCAAGTTTATAACTAATGCTTTCACTTTCAAATGAATATCAAAAATCCCACTTCATTTCCTACTACCACGGGGGCTAGGAAGATAGTTTTCATAACAGAAAAAGACAAGAAGTAGATCAGGCCGAGGCGGGCGGATCACGAGGTCAGGAGATCGAGACCACGGTGAAACCCCGTCTCTACTAAAAATACAAAAAATTAGCCGGGTGTGGTGGCGGGCGCCTGTAGTCCCAGCTACTCGGAGAGGCTGAGGCAGGAGAATGGCGTGAACCCGGGAGGCGGAGCTTGCAGTGAGCCGAGATTGCACCACTGCACTCCAGCCTGGGCGACAGAGCAAGACTCCGTCTCAAAAAAAAAAAAAGAAGTAGATCATTATCTCCTTGCTTGTCATGGGGAAAGAGAAGAGATAAAAGAAAAAAAGATTTTTTTCGAGCTCCTTCACACCCATCTCACCTCCCCTTCCCCATTTCCCAAAGGAACACACACAAAATAGCTCATTCCCTGTGCTCCACTTAGGAGACCAGCCTGGACAAAGTGTTTCCCTCCAGGATGCACATGGGTCTTCCTTTGTAAGAAGTGGGGCACACATACCACTGCTGGACAACGTGGGCCTTCAAGATAATTGGTCCCTGGATGGGCTTCTGGAAAGCAAACCAAGGCTTTTGTTATTTTTTCCCACATTTTTGTCCAGCCAGTTGGTTTTTGAGAGAGTAAGGGGTATAAGGAAGTTGGGTCACTGAGGAAGGCTCTTGTTTGGGGAATTTTCACCAAACATGTCATCTTCTAACTGGGGCTATTTGCTGTGGTCTTTCTGCCTGACTGTCTGCATTGAGTGAAGGTTATAATTAACAAACAGCAGCAGCGTTTCCATCACAAACTTGTCCTGTGGTTTCTCTGACTCATCCTAATGAAATATGGGCCCCTCGAAGTGAAGGTTATTTTTTTTTTCCTTCCTGAAAAATATATTGCAGTGATGGCCTTAATTGAAACTGCTGAATGGTAAAATGCAATTTGTTGTTCTTTTTTTAAAAATGTTATATTGAAAAGCAGGAGAAGAGGTGAAGTCAAATGCTGTTTATCTGTATGTTGTGTGTATACTCATGTATCTTGAGACCTTTATTTTTAAAATTATAACAATATTGGTAGCCATATGGCCCCAGCAAAATTACCCAAATGTTTAATTGAAATGAGACTAATTGTCATGCAAATATATTACTACCAGACAAGCTAACAAGAATAATGAAAAATGAAGTATATTAGAGGATACTTGGAAATGTTGATTTTGTGATTTTCAGCCAGGAAAGTGGCTGAAAGAGTTCTTACTGGGGAGGGAGTGATTTATCCTGTTTAGCTTAAGTGAAAGTGAGGAATCCCAACGGTTTGTAATAGCCTTTATGGTTCTTTTTACTAGTATAACTCCTGCTCAGAGGGGCTTATCTGTGACAGGATGAGTTTTTACTTAAAGGGACAGTGGCTGGCTGGTTGCCATTCAACTAAAGATTCCACCACACTAGGGGGGAGAAGAGAAATACACCTCCTACTACTCATACCTCGGGGAAATTCTCTCCTTCTCAGAGGAGCAGAAATCAGATTGGAAAGGGACCTTGAGGAAAATGAACCCGGAAGCATTTGAGAAGGAAAGGGGGCTTTCTTCAGAGATAGCACCAGGACAACAGGCATAGACTTGGATGCTGAGCAAATCACCCAGGATCTCCTAAAAATGTTTACTGCTGTGTCTGACCATAGGCCTACTGAAGCAGAACCTGTAGGGTAAGGCCAAGGCCCTGTGATTCTGATGTGCACCCACATTTGAGAATCAGTGATTCTAGTTAAACTCCTTCATTTCAGAGTCCAGGTCAGTAAGATTCAAGAAAGTAAATTCCTCACCAGGGATCAGCAAGTGGTTAGTGACAAGGGAGTGTCTATGACTGCCTTCTGGGTGCTTTTCTTGCATTAGATCCTGTGATGGTTAATATTGAGTGTCAACTTGATTGGATTGAAGGATGCAAAGTATTGTTCCTGGGTGTGTCTGTGAGGGTGTTGCCAAAGGAGATTAACACTTGAGTCAGTGGACTGGGAAAGGCAGACCCACCCTCAATCTGGGTGGGCACCATCTAATCAGCTGCCAGGATGGCTAAAATATAAAGCAGGCAGAAGAACATAAAAAGACTAGACTGGCCTAGTTTCCTAGCCTACATCTTTCTCCTGTAGTGGATGCTTCCTGCCCTCAAACATCAGACTCCAAGTTCTTCAGTTTTAGGACTCGGACTGGCTCTCCTTTCTCCTCAGCTTGCAGATGTCCTATTGTGGGACCTTGTGATTATGTGAGTTAATACTTCATAAACTCCCCTTTATATGTATATCTATCCTATTAGTTCTGTTCCTCTAGAGAATCCTGACTAATACGGTTCCCTTACCTTCAAAAGGTTGTCAATTCTGGGCTAGGCATGATGGCTCATGCCTGTGATCTCAGCACTTTGGGAGGCCAAGGCGGGTGGGTTGACTGAGCTCAGGAGTTTGAGACTAGCTGGGGCAACATGGTGAAACCTCGCCTCTCCAAAAAGAGTAAAAATAAAAAATTAGCCAGGCATGGTGGTGTGTACCAGTAGTCCCAGCTACTCAGGAGGCTAAGGCAGGAGGATTGCTTGAGCCCGGGAGATTGAGGCTGTGGTGAGCTGTGATCTGGAGCGCCACCGCACTCCATCCTGGGCAATGGAGCCAGACCCTGTCTCAACAATAACAACAAAACCAAGATTGTCTGCTGTGTGACAAAGAGTTTACCTCTCTGAACTTCATTGTCCCCATTTGTAAAATAAGGATAATAAGAACTACCAAATGAGGATTTCAAACAAAGATAATGAAAGGTTTTGAAAATTATAAAAGCAGGGTAAACAGAAAGTATTACTCTTATTATTTATACCGATACTCTCATGTTTATACAAATTATGTAGGCATACATAGGAATCCCAGAAAAAAAAAAAGGAACAATTAAAAAGTCTATCAGCAGACATGAGCCCTTAAAGCATTCACCAAGATAACACATAAGCAGGACTTCAGGTGACAATTAATGTAAGCCTTAGAGGGACTGGGCCAGGGACCAACCAAATTATTCCTTTAGCTATTGATCACTTTTTGGCCTCCTTCACCCTAACCCTCAGGCTACTTTGGTTTGTTGTTCTGTTTAGTAATTTAATGATGGCTAAATCTGCTGTGATCACTCATCCATCCTGAGCCTCTCCCACTTCATACTGTAAGCTCCCTGGAAATGAAGACCACTTTCTTAATTCTTCAGAAAACTGCCAGCCCCTAACATAGTATCCCATGAATGGTGGAGGATTAATAGGTGATTCTAGAAACATGAAGCTAGAAGAAGCCTCTGGGATCCATTCATTCAATAGTTTAACAAGTTTTTATTGAGTGTCCATGATGCATCAGACACTTTTCTAGGATCTGAGATTAAGGAGGCAACGAAGAAAAAAGCTGACCCCTGTCTCTGATGCTCAGTTTCTAGTGGGTGAGAGAGTCAATCTATAAATCAGTAAAGAAATCATAAATACATGAAGCATTGGGTAATGCTAAGGGTTGTGAAGCAAACTGCAGCAGAGTCAAGAGCTGAGAGTTGGGGAACACAGGTTGGTTTAGCCAGTAATGTCTCTGGGAAGGGGAACATCAGAGCACAGTCTGAGTGGGCTGAGGACTGGGTCACACACCATGACTTAGGGTTAAAACAGTCCAGATAGAGGGAACAGAAGTGCCGTGCCCTAAGACAGAAGTGAGCTTGGTGCATTACAGTGACAGTACAGAACCCAGGGCAGAGGTGAGATGCCCAAGACAGGCAGGAGGGCTGGCAGCCAAGATAAGATGCTAGAGTTTACTCCCAGAGTGAAGGGATGCAGCCATCTGAGGGTGTTGAGGCAGGAGGTGAACAAATGTGACACACTTTTAACATTGCTCTAACTGCCATGGGGAACAACAGTGGAAGCAGAAAACCAGTCTGGACATTTTTGTGGAGAGGAGTGATGGTAGTTTTGATGCGGGCAGAGGTAGCAAGACTCAGATGCAGTCAGGTCATACCTGCAAGGGGACTTTAATATTTGCAGAATGTCTCCAAGGGCAGAGATGCTTTCCTATGCTCCTAGGAAGAGCTTGGGGCTGCAAAGGAGGTGTGGAAGGGAAGGTCAAGGGGTATCCAGCACCTGGTTCCTACCCAAACAGTTCAGCCTCACCTGCCTCACCACAGGGCTTCCCAACAGCCCTACCCCATGCATCTGGCTCCGCTGATGAGTCATTTGTTAACACCCTGCCCTTCTTTGCCACATCATTTTAGTAACAATCATGAATGAAAAGAATAGTAATAATGACTTAGGAGGAAACGGAGAAAATTTGCTTTCATTCAATTTCATATATAGAAAATCATGCTCTTAAATAAGAAAATAAAATTAAAATAT
This sequence comes from Hylobates moloch, assembly GCF_009828535.3. Lineage (NCBI taxonomy): Eukaryota > Metazoa > Chordata > Mammalia > Primates > Hylobatidae > Hylobates > Hylobates moloch. Next base: position 55,714,158 of record NW_026652293.1, read on the forward strand.
GAGAGAACATAAATATTACAGTACAAAAAGGGAGAAAAAGCACAGCTATTTATTCAAAAGTTTTATACCTACCTAACAGTTTTGAAATGTGATTCTTTGGTGGCAGTGGAATATAATAATATGTCACATAAATGACTCTCTAGTAACTAATAAGTACATTTACATAAAACAGAAGTGTCGCTCTTGGGAGCCAAGATGGCCAAATAGGAACAGCTCTGGTCTCCTGCTCCCAGCCTGAGCGACACAGAAGACGGGTGATTTCTGCATTTCTGCTTGAGGTACCGGTTTCATCTCACTAGGGAGTGCCAAACAGTGGGTGCAGGACAGTCGGTGAAGCACACTGTGCGCGAGCCGAAGCAGGGCGAGGCATTGCCTCACTCGGGAAGTGCAAGGGGTCAGGGAGTTCCCGTTCCTAGTCAAAGAAAGGGGTAACAGACTGCACCTGGAATAACGGGTCAGTCCCACCCTAATACTGCACTTTTCCAACGGGCCTGGAAAACGGCTGTGTCCCGCACCTGGCTCGGAGGGTCCTATGCCCACGGAGTCTGACTGATTGCTAGCACAGCAGTCTGAGATCAAGCTGCAAGGCGGCAGCGAGGCTGGGGGAGGGGCGCCCGCTATTGCCCAGGCTTGCTTAGGTAAACAAAGAAGCCAGGAAGCTCGAACTGGGTGGAGCCCACCACAGCTCAGGGAGGCCTGCCTGCCTCTGTAGGCTCCACCTCTGGGGGCAGGGCACAGACAAACAAAAACTCAGCAGGAACCTCTGCAGACTTAAATGTCCCTGTCTGACAGCTTTGAAGAGAGTAGTGGTTCTCCCAGCACGCAGCTGGAGATCTGAGAATGGACAGACTGCCTCCTAAAGTGGGTCCCTCACCCCTGAGCAGCCTAACTGGGAGGCACCCCCCCAGAAGGGAAAGACTGACACTTCACTCGGCAGGGTACTCCTCTGAGACAAAACTTTCAGAGGAACTATCAGACAGCTGAATTGGTGGTCTCACGAAAATCCGCTGTTCTGCAGCCACCGCTGCTGACACCCAGCCAAACAGGGTCTGGAGTGGACCTCTAGTAAACTCCAACAGACCTGCAGCTGAGGGTCCTGTCTGGTAGAAGGAAAACTAACAAACAGAAAGGACATCCACACCAAAAACCCATCTGAACATCACCATCATCAAAGACCAAAAGTAGATAAAACCACAAAGATGGGGAAAAAACAGAGCAGAAAAACTGGAAACTCTAAAAAGCAGAGCACCTCTCCTCCTCCAAAGGAATGCAGTTCCTCACCAGCAACGGAACAAAGCTGGATGTAGGATGACTTTGACGAGTTGAGAGAAGAAGACTTCAGACGATCAAACTACTCTGAGCTACGGGAGGAAATTCAAAACAATAGCAAAGAAGTTAAAAACTTTGAAAAAAACTTAGAAGAATGGATAACTAGAATAACCAATGGAGAGAAGGGCTTAAAGGAGCTGATGGAGCTGAAAGCCAAGTTTCGAGAACTACACAAAGATTGCAGAAGCCTCAGTAGCAGATGTGATCAACAGGAAGAAAGGGTATCACTGATGGAAGATGAAATGAATGAAATGAAGCGAGAAGGGAAGTTTAGAGAAAAAAGAATAAAAAGAAATGAACAAAGCCTCCAAGAAATTTGGGACTATGTGAAAGACGTAGTCTGATTGGTGTACCTGAAAATGATGGGGAGAATGGAACCAAGTTGGAAAACACTCTGCAAGATATTATCCAGGAGAACTTCCCCAATCTAGCAAGGCAGGCCAACATTCAGATTCAGGAAATACAGAGAACGCCACAAAGATATTCCTCGAGAAGAGCAACTCCAAGACACATAATTGTCAGATTCACCAAAGTTGAAATGAAGGAAAAAATGTTAAGGGCAGCCAGAGAGAAAGGTCGGGTTACCCACAAAGGGAAGCCCATCAGACTAACAGCTGATCTCTCAGCAGAAACTCTACAAGCCAGAAGAGAGTGGGGGCCGATATTCAACATTCTTAAAGAAAAGAATTTTCAACCCAGAATTTCCTATCCAGCCAAACTAAGCTTCATAAGTGAAGGAGAAATAAAATACTTTACAGACAAGCAAACGCTGAGTGATTTTGTCACCACCAGGCCTGCCCTAAAAGAGCTCCTGAAGGAAGCACTAAACATGCAAAGGAACAACCGGTACCAGCCACTTCAAAAACATGCCAAATTGTAAAGACCATCGAGGCTAGAAAGAAACTGCATCAACTAACGAGCAAAATAACCAACTAACATCATAACGACAGGATCAGATTCACACATAACAATATTAACGTTAAATGTAAATGGGCTAAATGCTCCAATTAAAAGACACAGACTGGCAAACTGGATAAGGAGTCAGGACCCATCAGTGTGCTGTATTCAGGAAACCCATCTCATGTGCAGAGACACACATAGACTCAAAATAAAGGGATGGAGGAAGATCTATCAAGCAAATGGAAAACAAAAAATGGCAGGGGTTGCAATCCTAGTCTCTGATAAAATAGACTTTAAACCAACAAAGATCAAAAGAGACAAAGAAGGCCATTACATAATGGTAAAGGGATCAATTCAACAAGAAGAGCTAACTATCCTAAATATATATGCACCCAACACAGGAGCACCCAGATTCATAAAGCAAGTCCTGAGTGACCTACAAAGGGACTTAAACTCCCACACAATAATAATGGGAGATTTTAATACCCCACTGTCAACATTAGACAGATCAACGAGACAGAAAGTTAACAAGGATATCCAGGAATTGAACTCAGCTCTGCACAAAGTGGACCTAATAGACATCTACAGAACTCTCCACCCCAATTCAACAGAATATACATTTTTTTCAGCACCACACCACACCTATTCCAAAATTGACCACATAGTTGGAAGTAAAGCTCTCCTCAGCAAATGTAAAAGAACAGAAATGATAACAAACTGTCTCTCAGACCACAGTGCAATCAAACTAGAACTCAGGATTAAGAAACTCACTCAAAACTGCTCAACTACATGGAAACTGAACAACCTGCTCCTGAATGACTATTGGTTACATAATGAAATGAAGGCAGAAATAAAGATGTTCTTTGAAACCAACGAGAACAAAGACACAACATACCAGAATCTCTGGGACACATTCAAAGCAGTGTATAGAGGGAAATTTACAGCACTAAATGCCCACAAGAGAAAGCAGGAAAGATCCAAAATTGACACCCTAACATCACAATTAAAAGAACTAGAAAAGCAAGAGCAAACACATTCAAAAGCTAGCAGAAGGCTAGAAATAACTAAAATCAGAGCAGAACTGAAGGAAATAGAGACACAAAAAACCCTTCAAAAAATTAATGAATCCTGGAGCTGATTTTTTGAAAAGATCAACAAAATTGATAGACTGCTAGCAAGACTAATAAAGAAGAAAAGAGAGAAGAATCAAATAGATGCAATAAAAAATGAAAAAGGGGATATCACCACCGATCCCACAGAAATACAATCTACCATCAGAGAATACTACAAACACCTCTATGCAAATAAACTAGAAAATCTAGAAGAAATGGATAAATTCCTTGACAAATACACCCTCCCAAGACTAAATCAGGAAGAAGTTGAATCTCTGAATAGACCAATAACAGGTTCTGAAATTGTGGCAATAATCAATAGCTTACCAACC